>NC_134486.1:58820105-58865105 GCF_040206685.1 Ascaphus truei | reverse complement strand
ACCAACCTAAATTTAGTTAGCCTCTACTCAAAAATCAGATTTCCCATCCCCTTTTTAATCTGGTAGCTCTTCTCTGCACTTTTTCGAGTCCCATGATGTCTTTTATGGACTAGTGCACAAACCTGTACTCCATATTCAAGGTATGGTCTTACTAATGATTCATACAATAGCATAATTATGTTTCATCCCTTCCATACCCCATTTCCCACAATATAAGACCTTATTTGCCTTTGCAGCTACTGCTTGATATTGGGCACTATTGCTAAGCCTGCAGTCTACATGCACTCCTAAATCCTTCTCCATCAAGGATTAACCTGATTTTGCCCCATTTAATTTATAAGTAACAGTTTATTCTTACTTCTCAAATGCAACCTTATCTGCAATTCACCTGCCCGAGTTTTTTACCGGGACCAAACGTCCTTTATTTTGTACATGAACCTCGTGTGGTGGCACCGTATCAAAAGCCTTTGCAAACTAAGTAGACCACATGAACTATGAACTACATTATCCTAGTCTAAAGTCCTACTTAGCTCCCCAAAGAAACTTATAAAAGGTTAGTTTAACACTACCACTCCTTCATAAATCCATGCTGCAGATTACTAATAATTTTGTTATTTATTAGGTATTCCTGAATATTATCCCGTACTAAACCTTCAAATAGCTTCAACACTATTGATGTCAGGCTTACAGGTCTAATTCCCCGGTTGTGATCTAGCTCCCTTTTTAAATATATGCACCATGTCTGCTTTATGCCAATCTTGTGGTACTGAGCCGGTGGAGATGGAGTCCTTGAATATTAAATATAATGGTTTGGCTATTACTGAACTTCGCCCCTTAAGAACCCTTTGGTGCATGTCATTAGGGCCAGGTGTCTTATTTACATTCATTTTATCAAGCCAGCTATGCACGTCCTCCTCAGTTAACCAATTGTTTGTTAATATAGGCGGTTGTAGCTTCCTCCTGATATGGAATTCAGGACTATAAGGGTCTTTTTGCAGATAGAGGAGGGCAGAGTTGCTTGTAATGTAATAACTACATGTGGTGAATGGGTTAAATGTGTCTGTATGTATGTCCGGATGACTAATGGTTCTGCTCTCTATAAACTGACTAGTGACATTTTTTTAACTACCAACAGCAGGGTTGGTCAATCTTCCAGAGCATATGATAGACTGTATTCTGTTGAGGCCTGTTTTTACAAGATAAAAACAGATATAGAATTGCTGAGAAAAGAGAAGTCAGCCTTTTAATATTGAATTGTTGAGAAAAGACAAGTCAGCCTTTTAATATAGGATTGCTAAAGAATGACAAATCAGTTTTTGTAATCTGCTTGGTAACGTAACATGTCATGTATAGAACATTGTATAAAAGACTGAAGAGACAATGCCTGTCTTCAGAATCGGCCTTAAGTCTTGCATGACAAATTGATTCTCCCTGCACGTTTTTGTATTGTAAGTACTGTATCAATAAACTTACTCTTTCAAAGAACCTGGACTCCAGTTATCGATAATCAGCCTGAATCTGAGGGTCCATAACACTCCTGTTGCAATTAACTCCTTGGTAAATACAGAGGCAAATAATTTATTGAATACCACCGTATTTTCCTTATCTCCAATAAATTTCCCTATGTAAGGAATCAGGGAACACGTCCTCTGCGGCGTGTTCCCTCCTTACCTGCTGCAGCGCGCCTCCCCGCTCTGCTTACAGAGCGTGCGTGCGCAGCTCTTCCCACTGTGCCACGGAGCTTGGCTCCGTCCCCCGGTCGCACGTCTGTCACGCGCACGTGACATCGTGCACCGCTCCCCAGCTGCATGGCAAGTACTCCTAATTGGCCACTTGTCTCCTGCAGCCCATCCCTGCCTCCGCTCCGCCCCCTGCCTCATTGGTTCCCGTTTACTTTAAAAAAACTTTCATTTTCGCCTTGCTGAGCATGACCTGTGTAGCCTTGTGTTCCTGCGTTTGCGCCTTGTTGCTGTGGCTCCTGCGTTTGCTCCTTGTTGCTGTTTTCACCTCTGTTGCTAACTCGTGTACCGACCCGGCTTGACTATAGGACCCCCTCGGGATAAAGACCCCGGCTTGACTATTGGACCCTCTCTGGAAAAACGACCTCGGCTTGCCTCAGACTACCCGCACCTCTCCAACCCCAGATCACAGCTTCACGGACACCGACCATCCCATGGCTCCGCCATCAGACTCCGGCAAGTATCTGAACAAACCCGATTTCTCCAACCCAGACCTGACTACGCGGACTGTCCACTCTCCAGGCGTGCCTCCGCTGCTGTGGATGCGCAGTCTTGTACTTTCTCACCTCCGTACCGAGGTCCTGCCTTGCTCGTGGTGAGGGCAAGCGTTACACCCTGCCAATCTCACACAGAGAGTCTTACATTCTCTTTTCTAACCTTATCGTTATTAAAAAGGTGCTAGACGTTTTTAGGGTTGATTTTATTTTCTATTGCAGTCCTTTTTCTGTTTTCAATTTTTGCTAATCTGATTACGCTTTTGCGATTTGTGTTACATTCATCAATTATGATGCCCCAGTCGCGTCTGACTTTATGAATCTAACTTCCTGCCTCTTGCTTTCCATTTCCTCCCCTACCTGTATATTTAGCCACATCGGCTTAGACTTGTTTAGTTTATATTACCCAAGGGTAAACATTAATAAGTTTACTTATCAAACAAGGTTTTAAAAACTGCCTATTTACCTTCCGCATTTTTTCCTGCAAAAAGATCACCACAATTTAATCCTTGTAAATTATTTATAAAAATTTGCCTTTCTAAATTGTAAAGTCTTTGTTGAACCCATGTGTTTTTTGATCATTTATTTCAAAATGAGACCATGTTATGATTCCTGTTTCCCAAATGTTCCCTGGCTTTGAATATTAGCTTTACTTTTACAATGTTTGATATTACCAAATCCAGTATTGCCCCTCTCCTGGTTGGTTCCTCAATAATTTAAGTCATGTAATTGTCTTTAAGCACCCCCAAAAATAACATTTCCTTTGGTTGTAAGGCTAATCTAATTGCTTCAGTCTATCTCTGGATAATTAAAATCCCCCCTTATGCAAACATGACCTACAGGTAGTTTTGATGCCTTCTCCATTTGCAAAAGTATTTTGGCTTCCTCAATCTCACAGATATTTGGTGGTTTATAGCATATGCCTACAAACATTTTCTTTGTACTTTACCTGCACTGCTAATTTATATCCACAAAGTCTCTACATGTTCATCCTTCCCTTCATAAACATCTTCCTTTATAATAGGTTTTAAATCTGGTTTAACATATAAACATACTCCACCTCCTCTTCTATTTGCTTGATCCTTCCAAAAAAGGGAATAACCTTCTAAATGAACTGCCCAGTCATGAGTTTCATCCCACCATGTTTCAGTAACCACAATATCATCATATTGCTCCCTTGTAGCTATTAATTCAAGCTCCGCCATTTTATCCATCGGTCAGGCTGCATTCGCAAGCATGCATTTATGTTTTTTTCCCACTCTGTTCTATTATCACATCTGCTCCTATCTTTCTACGCCAACTGGCTCTAATCTTCCGAAGTGTATTAGTTCTATTTAATATGGATACCTCCCTGCTTGACAAAATCCCCCCCGCCCCACCACTACCTCCATGACCCCTATTTACCCATTACCTCTTGCTCATCCCTTCTCAACCCTCCTTAGTTTAATTTCTCCTCCAACCTTTTTGAACATCCTCCCCCAAAGCACAGAAGATCCCTCTTCATTCAGGTACAATCCATCTGTACTGTAAAGATAGCCCCCTCTGAGGAGTTGGAAATATTTAATGCATCTCCATACATGCAACAACATCTCAAAACAAGTGTTTGCTCTGAAGCAATACACAGGAGTGCAGCCAGCACATGTAGCACAAATAAACACTGCCTCCAAATGGAGCTGTAGTCCACGGAGTTAGAATAGCAGACAGTAAGGTAAAGTATACATGGACATGCGCCTGTACCTGCTTCTCCATCTCCGGTAATGCAGCGCTTGTAACTTGCTCTCCCTTTTTTGCTTTAAGCAAACGGTTGAGGTCTTGTACACTGTCTTTTGTAGTAAACTCTCCTTTCTTTCTGTCTGTAATCAGAATCCCACCTCTCTGAATTATCTGTGATAATGCAGAAAATGCGAACATAGATCATAGAATAGGACTGAAGAATACACAGCGGGGAAAAAGTTAATACAGGCAAAACTTATGAAAATAAAGCATTCACATACACTTGATGTAAAATAACATTTTTGGGGGAGGGGAGGGGAGGGTGAGGAAGAGGAAGCGAGGTGGAAAAAAAAAAAAGGATTGTAAAAATATGCGATGGTGTTTACAGCACATTGTAGCCCAGTTCAAATGAATCAAGGCTCATAACTCTGATGGGCTATTTGTTAAACATTAGCATAACTTCTAAGTATATTGGAAGTTGACCGTACATGCTTAAAAATAGACCTGACAAAAGGCCTGTATTTATTAAGCAGTGCTCTGCCATAAGACAAGAAAGCAAATTTAAAGTGCGCAAAAAAAACCCTATACTGTAAAAGGAAATATAACCAAAATAAACACCTCTGTGGTATATATATATATATAACACAACAACCTTTGTATTAACAGGTTAGGGTCTGCAGCTGTAGATAGAGGGAGTGACTCAACAACCCTGATACTGAAAACAGAAAAAACAAGCGCAAACGCATATGGTGTGAAGTATGTTCAACATTATTAATATATATTAAAAGCTGAGAACGGGGACAACTCACTGGTGCAGTATTCCTAGATTTTGCAAAGGCTTTTGACACAGTTGATCATGCTATTCTGCTTAACAAACTCCAGAGCTCTGGAATAGGGAAACATGCTTTAAACTGGTTTCAGTCCTACCTATCAGGAAGATCCCAACATGTGTCCATCTCAGGCTCTAACTCCAACCCCGTGGATATCACCTGTGGCGTACCGCAAGGCTCTGTTCTGGGGCCCCTACTCTTCTCAGTGTTCATCAATGATCTTCCCACAGCTTGTAAGGAAGCCTCAATACACATGTATGCAGATGACACAATCCTGTATGCACACAGCCATAGCCTCTCTGACCTTCAACACATACTTCAGTCTGACTTTGAGACTCGAAAACTGGATTTCCCAAAACAAACTGTTTTTAAACACTGACAAGACTGTAACAATGGTATTTGGGACCAAGACTAAATTTGTAAAGCTTCCAGTGACTGAGCTCCTGATTAGAATCAACGCTACCACCACCCTAACACCTGTCACTAGTTTTAAATACCTGGGCTTATGGTTTGACTCCCACTTAACATTCGGGATGCACATTGATACCCTGACAACCAAGACCTATGCCAAACTAGGGGTACTTTACAGGAACAAATCCTCCCTAAGTCTCCTGGTCAGAAAGCGTATTGCACAGCAGATGCTAATGCCAATTATTGACTATGGAGACATAGTATATGGCTCAGCTCCTCAAACCCACCTTAGCAAACTTGACACCCTCTACAATTCAATTTGTCGTTTTGTTCTCCAATGCAACTACAACACACATCACTGCGAAATGCTCAAAAAACTAGATTGGTCATCACTAGAGTCTAGGCGCAAAGTGTCCAGTATGTCAAGCTACCCAGCTACCTGAACAAGCTCCTCACCCCTACCACATGCAGTACCTATCACCTGAGATCAGACTCCAAAAGACTATTCATGGTCCCAAGACTCAACAAAGTATCCGGACGTTCCTCCTTCTCCTTCCGTGCACCCCAAAACTGGAACAACCTACCAGAGACTCTCACATCCACCACCAGCTTAAGTTCTTTCAAATCTAAGGCTGTCTCACACTTTAATCTGGTCTGTAACTGTTTCATACGCTCATAATATATATTTTCTTTAACTGTGCATGCAATGTCTTGTATATAATGTATACCTTGTTCATTTATGTAACTGTATTTGTAACCATGTATTATTTTGTTTTACTCTGTGCCCAGGACATACTTGAAAACGAGAGGTAACTCTCAATGTATTACTTCCTGGTAAAATATTTTATAAATAAATAAATAAATAAGATATCTGCGTACATCAGTGTAGATAAAATTAGGCATATCGTGCACTTAGGTCACATGTTACCCGGCACCACCAAGATCGCAGGAGCCGCAACGTCCGCCGGATCACTAGGATTTGTTGACGCTGGTCATCCGCCATCTTAGCCCATCACACGCTGTCCTCAGGAGACCCTCCGTCCACCTCTATAGGTGCAGTGAAGACCTCCGGGTGCTGTGCCCGCTGGAGCCGCCGTCAGGCTCGTGTCTCCGGAGTTCCGTGTGGTTTGCGACTTGCCGTAAGGCAGTCACTGCCGTAAAGTGTAGTGATGACATCACTCGAAATGTCCAAAAAGTCTCTCTTAACCTCAGCAGAGGTATAATAAGATAAAATGACTGTAGGGGCTAGTCGATATATCCTACGCGTTTCGTAGCCATAGCTCTGGCTACGAAACACGTAGGATATATCTATTGACTAGCCCCTACAGTCATCTTCACTGAACCTGTAGAGGTGGACGGAAGGTCTCCTGAGGACTGCGGAGGGTCTCCTGAGGACGGCCTAAGACGGCGGATGACCAGCGTCAACAAATCCTAGCAATCCGGCGGACGTTGCGGTTCCTGCGATCTTGGTGGTGCCGGGTAACATGTGACCTAAGTGCACGATATGCCTAATTTTATCTACACTGATGTACGCAGATATCTTACCTTTTAATATATATTAATAATTTTGAACATACTTCACCATATGCGTTTGCGCTTGTTTTTTCTGTCTCTGCCATAAGACACCTTCCAACACTGGGAGACACCTCACAGTCCAGTCACTTCAATGGGCAGCAAGGTGACTTTCAGGGTAGGAAGGTGTCTTAATGCATAGCACCGCTTAGTGAATTTGGGCCAACATCTTTCAGGTTTCTTAAACCCTCTGTTAAATCACTTTAGTGACATTAAAAACTGCTACCCTAATCTCAGCACAACTCCCGCAGAGAGATTGTTTTGGTGAAACAAAGACATTACATTGATGGTTTAATATTAAAGTATTTTATCATAATAGATCCAGAAAAGGAGTTCTGCAGGCACACGTCCCGAGGGTCAAAAAAAAAAAATTGTATATGCCAGTGCTCTTAGATGTAGGGAAAGCCCTGCAAATCCCAGGGAGTCACCGAGTACATGAACAGCAGGGCACACGGACTTTGCAAAAAGAATATTTAATCCAGCCAAATAAACCAACGTTTCGACTGACACGCAGTGTTTATCTAGGTGCGGCTGAACAAGATGCCGTGGCAGTCAAAACGTTGGTTTCTTTGGCTGGATTAAATATTCTTATTGCTAAATCCGTGTGCCCTGCTGTTCTTGCACTATTATAAATCGATCCATACATGAATCTTCTTCTCAAGGCAGCCTTGGAAGCAGCAACAAAACCTATCTGACTTTTACCACCTTCTCTGTACAATGTAGGATACATGTTAAAATCCAAAATTTGAACATGAATCCAAGAACTAGCCTTTTGGTTACTTGAACATCCAACAAATAAGTGATCAGAAATAACATGACTGTTACAATCTTGAGTATTTACTAAAGTTCATTAGCTCTTAGGCCGAGATTCACTAAAGGGTGCTAAGCTATAACACAACTCAATTCCCATTGAAACGAATGCGTGTTAAGGTGTGTTAAAGCTTAGCACCCTTTATTAAATCTGGGCCTTAGTCAGTGATGGTGGTCGTTCAACTGTATGGCAGATACAGAGTAGTAAGAGCCACCGACACTGCCATAATTATTAAAACAATGTTTTCTATAACAGTACTTGCCATTTATATTGCATTTACCTGTCTCACTTTTCCCATGTCTCCAGCAATCTCCCCTCCAGGCAACACACATTCCTTGGGCCCAATCTGAACAAGCAAGGCTTCCAGGTTAGAGAACTGATCATTATCTGGAAACTCGCATACGCCTAACCTTCTCAGCGTTGCGTCCACATGGCCAACGCCAACCAATCTTTGCCCATCAACATTGGTCAACTTGACGCCCACAACTCCAACTGCCGTGGCCATGTCATTGTTACCAAACAGAATCTCCTCAAACTGCGTCAGGTTACCTGGGGAGGCCTAATTAAAACACAAGAATAAATAAATAAAGTTAAAAATATATATATATATTATATTTTATACACACACACACACACACACACACACACAAAATGTGAGAAGAAAGAAAAAAAATGTTAAGCCATGATCAATGTTTCGGTCCTCATGGGAAGAGGGGAGGGGGGGGGGGGGGGGGGAAAGAGAAGTCTGATGTAAATTAATTAATTTTCACACACGTAGAGCTGGCTATCTATACCTGATGAACATCTTTCCCCAGTCTTTGCACCTCAACTATAGCCCCCTTTGGTGTGAGAAACTGATACAGATAGAATACACACTGGCGCTTATTGACCATTCTCAATATCACTGTGCGTGGGGATAACAATAATGACATATGTTATTTTTTAATTACAATCTATAAAGAACATTATAAAATAATGATAAGGATGTATACCAAAAGTCTCCTTTTTTCTTATAGGTATTTACACCATACATATATTTATATTCCCCATTGATTGCTATCCCAAAGGGAGAAGCGCAGGGATTCACTTTCTGTTTTGTACATTTGTATGGAAATTTCCTTCACTAGCTGCATGCTCTTTACATGGAGAAGCGCAGTGACAGACAGACAGACAGACAGAGATATATATATCATACGATACCGTTTGAAGCACGAGATCAGGAGACAGCACTCTGGTAAGTTTGATCACAAGTTTTTGTATTGAAAAAGAAACATAAACCAACAAACTTACCAGAGTGCTGTCTACTGATCTCGTGCTTCAAACGGTATCGTATGGTTTATTATTGCTATATGGGACAAGCACCCAATTTTTTCTACTTGCAAGTGGAGTTAACACACACACACACACACACACACACACACACACACTGAGTTAAGTTATGGCGAGTAAAAAAAGTGACAAAAACCCTCCACAGGAAAGCAAATATGCAAATATAACTGTATGCTCATCTGCATGTCTTAGGCAGGTCTGCAACCCCGCCAGCTATAATCTGTTTGTGAATTTTACAATCTAATTACACCCAAAGTGATATATTTGTAAACCAACATGCATATATTGCTACTTTAGAAAATACTAAATGCAGCGATTGTGAAAAGCTGATATAGGAAATCCTAAAAAAGACATTTTAAAATGAGGTTTAAAACCAACCAGACAATGCAAAGGGGTGGTTGTTTGATTCCCCACACGATATTTAAGGAATCTTAATGCTTCTTGTGTGTGACATATATATATATACAGTGGTTGACAAATCACCAAAAAATCTACTCGCCACACAAAAAAAATCTACTCGCCACCTAGTACCAAACGTGTGCTGCTTAGGCCAATATTTACTCGCCCGGTGGTTAAATCCACTCGCCCGGGGCGAGCAAATGTATAGGTTTGTCGAACACTGTATATATATGTAACGGTATTTCTGGCCCCGGCCTGACCCACCCAATCTCACATTGGCCCCTGTGGTCTAACCGGTCCCCATTACAGTGTGGTAGTGTCGGGTGGTGCACCTGTTGGCTACAGGAATCCTGAGTCTCCCGCATGATGGTGTGTGGGGAGGACCCGTCCAGACAGGCAGCTGAGGTAGTGTGCTGAGTCTCGCCTAGTTCCAGTGCAGTGCCTCCACCTCATCAGGGTCCCTGCGTCCGCATGGGGATGGTCCTGGTGAGGAACTCCTCGGTGGTGCAACCTCCTGTGTAATCATACTCTCACACACAGGGGTTTCTCTGATCAGCTCCATCTTTATTGTCACGGTGGGCATAGCTGCCCTCCACAATGGGGTATCTTTAGCCAGTCATCGTGCCCGTGCTTCCCTTTGAAAGGTATGTCTCCTTGATCAGGGATTCACTGCTCTGTGCCAGGTCCCTGGACACAGACTCCTATATCAGCTACTATAACATAATCGCCCAATAGTCTCTGAACTCTGCAAACACCTTGCAAGAACTTGAACTCCTTCCTCAACTGTACTAGCATTAGAACTAACTATTAGTCACCGTGCTGTGCCTTATGTAACTTCTGAGGCTGACACACCTCTGACATCACTAACCATGGAGTCAGAGCATGTGACCAGTCCCATCCATACACAGGGCACCCCACCAGGGTGCGAGGGAAAACCTCCATGATTACTGCTGGCATGCCCACACTTACCAGGCCTTGCTGCCAGCAGGAGAGATGACTGTAGGCATTTTCCATGACCGCTAAATTCTCCCCCTGGTGAATCCCATCGTCCTCGCTGGGACCCAAATTTGTATACCTCTTTCCAGGAAGCACTGTAACACAAAACATAATTAACATCACACAAATGTTCTCATAATGCAGTACACATGAATACAGTCATCCGCCAAGCCCGCCCCGACCAGCAGCCACGGACCCGCGTAATGCGCAGTACCACCTAAAAATAGTGATAGGGGTCCGGTTTCTTTACTTCCCTACCCCCCATATCTAGAACTGTAACAGAATAATGCCGTGGTAATCCCCTCTCGGGCCTATATGTTACCTTGTGTTTGTGGATATTTCTACCAATGGCCCATATACGGATCAAATGCTCTATCCGTTCCTCGGCCTTCTTCCCCACCACATCACTCCCCTTGCTGACTAAGTGCATCTCAATATTTTCCCGGAGCCACCTATCCCTATTCTCCTCTATTTCATCCATTAGTGGCTCAGGAACATACGGGTACTCCAACCCGTGGGATGACTTGTAACGAGCCATTATGGCCCGTTCGGCCCTACTGATCCTAGTCAGGTCAGCCTTACCTGCCCTCCCAGGTAGCACCCATGATAGGGGTTCGTCAGGGTCCACGGGGTCTGACAAGATGCTGGGACCCATAGATTCTATCTCCCTATGCTCTATTTGAAGCCAGCGCTCCTGCAATTCCCTGTCCCTCTGTTCTGGGGTAAACTCTCCCACCGCCCACCAATAGTCCACTACATCCTCTCGCCGGATGAGGAACCGAGTGCGGTCCATCCAGGCCGAGTACCCTTCAAATAGTGGGGCCCACCAACGGTTCTCCCGGAATCTATTTGACCTCCCTGATTCCCTATCATCGTCCATGGAAAATACCCCTGATGACCGCTCAGATCGCGGTACAGACCACCTAGACGATCCCGGGGCCTTTTTTACCGGCGCCGGAACTGCAGGGGGCAACCACCGGCCTACCGCAGCCACTCTCAATTCTCCCCCTCCCCTGGAGATACCTTCCGTAGCACCACTGCGCTGTCTTTCCCCAGTCCGTCTCCCCTCCTCTTCTGAGGGAATGTCCACTGATTCCAGGCTAGGCGGGGAACCCGGGGACCGTGTGACAGGGGTAGGGGCTTTAGCTAGGGCATGGAGTTGGGCATACGGACGGGGTAGCGATTGCCACGGGGCTGCGACCCGTTCCTGGCTGTCCGTAGATATTTCAAAGGATGATACTTCACCCTCCTCAGTCCTCAGATCGCCCGTCCAGCTTCTGAGCCGTTGAGGTGATTGGGGACCTTCCCCCAATCGCCGAAGCGTCGCTGCATCTTCTCCATGGGTTCCGCCGTCACTTCCGGAAGCGATGTCTTCCCCGGAACCGGGAGCGCAGCCATCTTGCGTGGGACCCCCATGCGGGATCTCTTCTTCCACGACGACATCCGGTTGCTCCGCCGTCGCCGCCGGAAGTGATGCCGTCACTCCACGTGCGCTCGGGGCCTGGCGCGGCCCTTCCAGCGCTTCGCCGCCTGCTGCAACCACGTAAGTGATAGGGCTGCTTGGCTTACCCATCCGCAGGGGTGTAGGCGTCTCTCTCCCGTCTCCTAGATCAGGTCCTGGGATGGCGGGACTCCGTCTGTCGGCTCGCCGATCTGCGGGGGACGCCCTGTTCTCAAGGCCACCACTCACTCCACGGGGTGTCGTCCTTCCGGTCTGCCTTTTTGGCTCCGCTTTTAACACCGCCAGCTCACGGAGGTCCTCGTCCGAGTAATCCCCTTTCCCTGACTTAGGGGTCTCCGAGCGGAGTGAAAGTCTCTTTTCCCCGATTGCGGGGGGTGATTCAACCGCCTCGATCGCCACTGACCCAGCCGACTTGACCGGCTCCAGTCCCTTGTCTCCTGGACTCGCGCGGTTGATCCATAGCGCGCCCAGGGACTCGGCGGAGCGCCTTGCCATGTCCACCGGGGGGTCAGCAGGCTGGATTGGGATAAATGTGGGCATAGGCCACAGGTATAAAGTCCCGCAATGAGGGCAACGTGCCGCCGTGTTGACCGTGCCTCCGGGCAGCCCACATTGTAGGCAGAGCCCGACCACCGTCTCAGTGTTGGCCACCCTCACTACTAGCAACCCGCCGGGTACTGAGTAGGGCTGGGTGGAGACCATCGTGCCCACAGTGGAGGAGCAGGCCATTCTTTGTACAGGAGCCACTTCCTGTACAGGTCTCTTCTTTTCAGTGGTTCCTCGCAACTGACTGGTGGAAGTTGCTGGATCCGCCACTCCCTGCTTCGGCTCCTCCCTTCTCTGACAGAGCTGGAACCCGCCCCCAGGGGTTGCAATTATGGGTGGGTCCCACAGGGGAATATCATGCCCCTTAATTAAGGCCGCACCTCTCTCAGTCCTGGTGGGTGCGGTTAGCGTTTTCGCGCCAAATTCCCCACAAGGGTGGGGGTCTTTTCCCGCGGCTAGTTCCCGCCTTCTCCTGGCAGCCGCCCTCTGTGCAAGATAACCATCCTTTTTGCACGGCTCTTCCACGGCCGGAACTACTTTTTGTAGTGGCGCCGTCTGGATATCAGTCCCTGGGCCCAGTGGGTGCATTCCCACAGGCCATAGTTGAAAGTCACTCCCCCTGGTAGAAATCAGGGGAGGGTCCCATAGACTAAGCGGTTGACTCAGCACAGGGGCTGAGTGAGTCACTGTCCATGCAGGCGCAGCCATAGCTTTCGCGCCGTGCCCCCCATCAGGGCGGGGCTCTTCTGTTCGCGCCATTCCCGGCCAGCTTTTTGCAAGTCCTGCACCAGCCACATTTTCTGTGACTGTCCCATGCGGTGTCCCTAGTAAGCGGGAACCGCCATTTTGGTTGACTTTTAAGCCCAAAAAGTCCGTTTGTTTGCTCTCCTCACGGGGTTCTCCCCCAATTATTACAATTTCCTCACACTCTTCAAGGGTGGCCCCTCGCTGTCCCAAACAGGATAAAAACAGGGCAGCCACAGCCTTCGCTCCGCTCCAGAGCAGACTGGTTAACGATAACTCGGCGACTGTTTGCTCTTCAGTGGGGTGCACGCCACGGGTGCCCTCCCCATCAGCTTCTGGTCGCCATTTTTGGTTCTCCGCACCACGCGGATCCTCCATTCTTTGGGTTGTCTCACTCTCGTACCAATTATCGTACATGGGGCTCCGCTCTGCGGGGCAGCCACCACACCGGTACAATAAAGATTAGCTTCAGATGCACCACCACATGTGTACCTTATCTAGGTGTGACCCAGTGTTGCACTACCTCAGGCTAGGCTCACTCTCTCAGTGTCTGCTGTGACTCCTTCCTCCCAGTCTGTGCTCCCTACGGTGAGTGTCTGGAATGGGCTAGGTACTCTGGCTCTGCCATGCAGTACTTGGGGCGTCTACCTCTCTTGGTCAGCCTAGCGCAGACCCTCTCCAGGATTCCTGACCAAGTTAACAGGCTATCCCTTCTGGCATCCTACCAACTAGCACTGCCTCAAGGTGACTCGGTCAGCTATAGCCCGGCTCCAAACCCCTCACTCCTTTCAGGCCCCTAGGTTGTCCCTGCGAACTGACAATATCCCGTCAGCCCCTGACCACCCCTAGGTCCGTCCCTACGCAGCACAGAGTGGTAGCAGACTCTCTCCCTGTTTCCCAGTGTGCCTAGCTAGAGCCTGTCCTGTTGACAGATCTGATCTCAGCAGCTCGCCTCCAAATGTAACGGTATTTCTGGCCCCGGCCTGACCCACCCAATCTCACATTGGCCCCTGTGGTCTAACCGGTCCCCATTACAGTGTGGTAGTGTCGGGTGGTGCACCTGTTGGCTACAGGACTCCTGAGTCTCCCGCATGATGGTGTGTGGGGAGGACCCGTCCAGACAGGCAGCTGAGGTAGTGTGCTGAGTCTCACCTAGTTCCAGTGCAGCGCCTCCACCTCATCAGGGTCCCTGCGTCCGCATGGGGATGGTCCTGGTGAGGAACTCCTCGGTGGTGCAACCTCCTGTGTAATCATACTCTCACACACAGGGGTTTCTCTGATCAGCTCCATCTTTATTGTCACGGTGGGCATAGCTGCCCTCCACAATGGGGTATCTTTAGCCAGTCATCGTGCCCGTGCTTCCCTTTGAAAGGTATGTCTCCTTGATCAGGGATTCACTGCTCTGTGCCAGGTCCCTGGACACAGACTCCTATATCAGCTACTATAACATAATCGCCCACTAGTCTCTGAACTCTGCAAACACCTTGCAAGAACTTGAACTCCTTCCTCAACTGTACTAGCATTAGAACTAACTATTAGTCACCGTGCTGTGCCTTATGTAACTTCTGAGGCTGACACACCTCTGACATCACTAACCATGGAGTCAGAGCATGTGACCAGTCCCATCCATACACAGGGCACCCCACCAGGGTGTGAGGGAAAACCTCCATGATTACTGATGGCATACCCACACTTACCAGGCCTTGCTGCCAGCAGGAGAGATGACTGTAGGCATTTTACATGACCGCTACATTTATATATTCAAAAAATAAATAGACGATACCGTTCTGTGGCTAAGGAAATGCTTTTATTTGTGCGAGTTTTCGAGAAACACTGATCTCTTCTTCCGGCAATGTTACAATGAATGAAGCAAGCAACGGGTATACTTAAAAACAGTGTCTCTTGGAATGTTACCTTTTGCTTGCTTCATTCATTGTAACATCGCCGGAAGAAGAGATCAGTGTATCTCAAAAGCTCGCACAAATAAAAGCATTTCGTTAGCCACAGAACGGTATCATCTATTTATTTTTTGATTATTGAAGCTCGGCTAACACGGTACTGATACGTACATACGCACGCACATATATATACATATACATATACATATATTATACACACACACACACAATATTGTTTGTTCATCAAGAAATGGTTTATATAATTCAGTGTGGAATATTTGTTAAATGTTTTTTTTATTTTGTGTTTTTATATTTATTCTATCAGATCTTGATTACATATTTTTACCAATATAGAATATCTCATTCATTAAATATAAAGCATAAATATATCACAGTTATATATACACACTACAAAATGTTTAGCTCCTGCAGTGCAAACAGATGGACTGTTTTTATATTGGAATAAATGGTTATATAAATCAATCATGCTGAGTAATTGTAATAAAACCCCCCTTTTTTTTTTTCTTCCATTATTGTGGTAAACACACCAGAGGCAGGCAGATATCCACATGAGATGCACAAGCTAAATAAGGTCACAATTACACTGGCACTATTCTAGAAATGTACTGGTCTTCAAAGACAAACTGTAGAGTGTATAATATACCTTATATGCCAACTGCCAGTCATTCTCCTTTGACGATTTACTTCCAGCTTTGTTCTTGTAAACTTCTACACGATATTGACGAACCAGCAATAGATCCTTCACAACAGATTCGAAGTTCATTTTACTGAGTACCACACTCTCCAGTTTCTTACTTCCTATAGTTCGAGAAGCAATTAAGACATTTACATGTTACATTTGCCTGGTGGTGAAAGCGTGGGCGACAGGCTAGAGAGGCCCTTCAGTGTTGCTGCTAGCTTTCCGGAGACAGCCATTACATTTTTTAAACAATTCTCTCTAAGAAATTATAAAATAAAGTTGTTCCCCACCCCCTTACATATTGGCTTTGTTCTTGACTTGTTGCTGTTATATCCACTCATTACACATAACAATAAGAATAATATGGTCCAAATACAGATTGGAAGGTTCGGTGGTAAAAAAAAATAAGTCAATAAGACAAAGGTATATGTAGTACACCATAAGAAAATTGTAACCAGATACTTATACCTTTGCGCTGAACATCAGGGGAAGACCTGCTAGTATCCGCTGCAGTTATATGGCTATGAAAGCCTATTGAGGCTCTACAGTTTCTGTAAAAATAAAAATTTACTAAGCCAAAAGATAATCCAACATTTCAGCCGTTTTAGCAACCTTTGTCAAGGAGGGAGGCATTTTGGAGTTTCAGTTTCGAGACAGTTTTTACCAAAGGGGTTAAACAACAAATTTACATCTAGGATGCTTTTTAGATCCCAGATAGTTTATTCCTAATTCTTAGTTTTTCCATTTTTCTGAATTTTTTTTTTGTAACTTATCACAATAAAGGAAAATGCTGTCCGACAAGGAGAGGTCCCTAATTTGAACTATTACTTTTTTTTTACATATCACTTCATTTAGCACTTATTTAGACACCTTTGTTCTTTTTGGGTGCAGAGGGCAAGGTTGAGAAAATATATACAAATCGCTGTGGATATCCATCTTATAGTGATTTTCATGTCTCATATGGTCGTCTATAGAGTGTGGACGGTTACTAAGGAGATGAAATTTCCACGTTCCTGTCAGACATTAGACAGACAGCTGAGGACAGTGGATGCATGCATGAGGAGACAATGATGTCTCAAGTCAGTCTTGCGATGGGTTCAAAGACTACCGAACTGCACAAGACCACGGTGCAATTGGATTCATCTGGGACTTGTTGGTTGTTGGGATTTCTGTCACTACAAAGACTGGATCCATTTGGAGCGCACGTATGCCATTCCTTGACAAAGGCTGCTTAAACAAATGAAACGGATTTTCTTTTGGCTCAATAATTTTTTATTTATTTTTTGCAAAAAACGTAAAGTCTCAAGATGCCTTTATATTTAAAAAAAGTAAATACATATTTTTTTAAATTGGCCCTCTACACCTCAAAGACAATAGACGTTAGCCCGAGTATTGGGGAATCTATAACTGTTCATCTAGCACTGGTTATAGTTCCACCTTCAAAATAGCTAAATGTCAATTGTAAAAGCTTTGGAGCAGGAACCTTAAAAAAAAAAAAAAAAAAAAAAAAAAAAAAACTATTGGTACATGGATGAATCTCTCGCCAACACCCAGCAGGTTAACTTTTTGCATGTTACTGCACTGCATAAAAAGTCCATTCTGGGGCAGGTTTTTTTTTTTTTTTTTTTTTAAATGAACTACTGTATTGTAACACAGAATACGCTGGGATTTTGGTTAGAGGGGTGTGGGGGTGTGGGGGTGTGGGGGGGGGGGGGGAGAAAAATTACCAAATTCTCATGATGAAGAGAATTTAAGTTGGCAATAAATATAACATGAGATCAGTATGTGCTGGTCGCTTAAACAAACAATGATAATATAACCACGAGTCTACATGCCATTAGATAAAGAGATAAAGTAATGGCGCTGTTGATTTCAGTACAGCTTTATTTTATTAAAAGGGTCCTGTTTATTCAATCTTTGTAAACACACTTAACATTTGCAGATTTAATGGTAATCATTTCTCCTTTAAAAAAAAAAAAAAAAACTCCCACTGACAATGCAGGTGGGTGTCCTGACAAACATGAGAAATAAAAGCAGTCTCCACCTGATCCCAAATACTTGATGACCCCATTGGTCTTAAAAACCTCTTTGGCCGCAAATACCGCATCGCTCCCGTGAACCGTGTACCAGTCGCTTCGGTCAAACAGCCGCACGGTGGTGTCCGGCTTCTCCGGCATGGAGTTATAGAAGTGGATGAAGCCGCTCTCCGCGGCATTGTCCATAGACAGCTTCTCCTTGGGTTGCACAGCCATCCTGGAATCTCCCGCCAACACCCAGCACAGCGACCATAAGTTAGGAGGTGAAAGGTCATGTCACCCGGGCAACGCCGTTAAGACGTCACTGCGCACGGCAGTAGCATAGCAGCGTACACTCATTGGCGCAGCGGCGGTGGCGGTGGCGGTGGCGGTGGTGGTGGTGCCGCCATTTTAGAGAAGGGCATGAGAGCATTAAGCGTCGCCTGTCTGACATCACAGGGAACTGAGGTCTATTGCTCTGCTGTAGAATCCGTTATTGGTGTCAGTTTGCATGAGCGAGCCCTAGTATGTTCATTTTCTGCTAGGGAGGAGCTGGGGGACCACAGTGAAAATGCACACAATGAATAAACCGTTGTCCAGGAAATGCAAATTAACTAACAAACCAGTTGAAATCCAGACTGAATACAGTAATAGTAACTGGGTATCTTAAGCGGGGAAGCTGAGGAGTTGTTGGGATCTTGGTGCAGGAGCTGAATGCTACCCTGTCCGCATATAATATTTATTTATAAAAATGTTTTACCAGGAAGTAATACATTGAAAGTTAGGCTGAGATTATAGTCCTTCTTGCACGCAACGGACCGCATAGCCTCACACACGCCTGTAGCCACAGCGATCTGTGAATTTGGCTGCAGGCGATGGGGAGGCGTGGCGGACTCGTCACAAAGCTGGTTCGCATCTCATTGGCTGAACCGCTCACGTGACGCCGTCACGCGTCCGCGCTTGAAAAGACAACTTTTTTGTATTTTCAAAATGCGGTCGTGCTAATGCGCTCTGTTGTGCGTGCGCACTAGGGATGGCCGTATAGGGATATGCCATTTGTGTTTGTTGCGCCATCGCGCTTAGTATAATCTCAGCCTTAGCTTTACCTCTTGTTTTCACGTATGTCCTGGGCACAGAATTCTAGCAAATACATGGTTAAATTAAGTGAACAGGGTTATACATTATATACAAGACATTGCATGAACAATTAAAGATAATACATGTTATAGGCATATGTAACAGTTACAGACAAGATTAAAATGTGCGACAGCTTTAGTTTTGAAAGAATTTGGATTGGTGGCGGCTTTGAGAGTCTCAGGTGATTGTTTCAGTTGTGGGGTCCACGGTAAGAGAAGGAGGAGCGGCCGGATATGACACCTTCTGTGCCTGTCCAGCTGGAGGTCCTTCATTTAGGCCGTGGCAAATTCAATAAACATATATGCAAAAACAAAGTCCCTAGTGCTCCATAACGCCTGAGATCAATATATTCTTATATGA
The DNA here is from genome assembly GCF_040206685.1 of Ascaphus truei. Taxonomy (NCBI): domain Eukaryota; kingdom Metazoa; phylum Chordata; class Amphibia; order Anura; family Ascaphidae; genus Ascaphus; species Ascaphus truei. Next base: position 58,845,949 of record NC_134486.1, on the reverse strand, counting down.
CTTTATATAACTTCTCCGCAATGAAACTCACAAACTTCTGAAGCCAAATAATGTTGATACTTTTTTTGTTTCAATCTTTTTTACTGCGTATACAAGGATGTACACATTTTTACAGTTCATTGTGCATGGGGGAGTTGAGACAGATTACAGTTCGTAGAGTGCATCTCACAAACTTATCATGACATTTTCCTACTTTGTATTTAAATTCTAAATAAATTTAGTAGTTTGACATTTTGTACATGAATGTTTTTCAACTGAGCCCTCGGATTCATGTATCTTGTAACAATTTTGGATTCCTTGTACGAAGCTTAGAATAGACAGAGAGAGGAAAGAGAGAAGAGAAAAGGGGGGAGTAGGAGGTTGGTATGGTGGGGGAGAAGGGTGGGGGGAAGCAAGGGGGAGGAGGGTCCACTCAAGGTAGGTGAGGTAGAGGGGAGAGCAGGGGTGAGGAGGACGAGAACAGGTATCTCCAACCCACACACCCCTTCCCCCCCCCCCCCCCCCCTTGCCTGCTCATTTCTTGTTTATCCTTTGTGGCCTAATGGCTTTACTATTGGGGTGGAATTTTTACCATACTTAGTTTCTAAAAAAAACTTCTAGGTTTTGAGCCCTGGTTCCCAAATTTTGTGAAATTGCTCTGTGTTTTGTTTCAGTTGGGCCGTTAGTTTTTCCATGGTCATGACCTCATTTTTTTCTTTTGGAGACAGTTCTTCTGGAGGGAGCGTTGATTTTTTTCCCAGGCCGCAGCTATGGAGCATCTTGCAGCTGTTAGAATGTGTGAGACCAGCCGCCCCATGGGGCCCCCGAGGTTCTCTATTGGTTTGACCAGCAGAAAGGTCAATGGGTCCAACGAGACCCCCAGCTCCAATACTTCTTGAATAATGTTTTGGGCTCTAGTCCATAAGTTCTGAATCAGTGGACATGTCCACCAAATGTGGGCCATATCTCCTCTCAGGCCACACCCTCTCCAGCATAGATCGGGTGTTCCTGGGAAGATCTGACTCAGCTTATTAAGAGTTAAGTACCATTGAAATAGAATTTTGTATATATTTTCCTTTGTTGTCAGAAGTTTTAGCTGCCGATTCCTAGATTTCCTCCCAGTCCTCTCTATTTCAACGTTTAGATCTTCCGCCCATTTTAACATGTAGTTATGTGTTTGGGAAGCTATTGAAGTTTCGATTCCCATGTATATTCCCGAGATCAGTCCCCTCTGGTAGGTGCCTTTTTTGCAGTACAATTCAAATATTGATAAATTTGGAAACCTTGCATTATTGGATAATGTTGAAAGGAAATGCCTAATTTGAAGGAAGTTGAAAAGTTATAAATCTTGTGTTTGGTATCTGTTTTTGAGTTCCTGAAAAGATATGATCTTCCCCTTCTCCACCAAGTCCTCTGCTATCTTCATGTAGCCAGGTCTCCCCAGCACTCCAACAACCCCCTCCCCTGGTGCGCGATCGCGGGTACCGCCGAGTCACAAGGCGGCCCCGCAAGACAATCGCGTGGGTGAGGGCGGTCAGGTTCCGGCTCGGGGGTTGCCGGGGACGCGTGCGGCCGGTTGCCAAGGCCGCACGCGCGTCTCAGGGCTCCCAGCGCTCCCGGAGCCGGGTGGATAGGGCGCCGCCATGTTGCGCCGGGTCGCGCATGCGCAGTGAGTCCCCGGCGGCCCGAGACAGTCGCGCATGCGCAGAAGATCGCGCGAGGGCAGGGAACGGTTGCGTGAGGGCAGGGAAGGCGCAGGAGAATCGCGCGAGAGTAGGGATAGCTAGTGAGAGGGTGAGGCGGCCATTAGGGGTTAGTGTAGGCAGAGGGAAGGCACGCACGCGGCCCCAATGTTATTATAGGTGCCTCAGGACTACAATTACCATAGTGCCTAGCGAGGGGGGCACCAGGTGCCTCATAGTGGCCAATAGGGCTGAAGGATTGCCCTGGAGGAAGGAGATACATTGTGTGGACTGCCGCTACGCAGTTAGTTGGAGCAGCGGAGCTGACGGGGAAGGAAGGGTGCAGGGAGTGAGTGAAGCTCCTGCATCGCGTAAGGTCCCCTACATCCCAGGTAGGCCCCAACTCCCCACCAGGTTAGTGGGTAATTTATAAGGGACGGCCCTAGATAGGGAGGTCACCCTTAGGTGTGTAAGGTGCAGGTTTTGCAGTTCCACAGCGGGTAATGTTGTGCGCACTGGCAAATAGGACTGTGTGTGTGTTGTCGCTGCATGTACTGGGCGCAGTGTGTGCAGTGTGTGTGGGAGTCTGCAGGCTGACTGTGAGAGCTGTGTGTCTGCTGCAGGCTGGTAGTACTAGCGAGTTAGGAGCTAGTGGTTAGTGAGGTTTATGGACTTGGGGTAGTAGGGGAGGGGGGTAGGTTATTAACCCCGCAGGCCCTAGGAGTTTCCCCCAAGTCACCTCAGGTTGCGGTACATCAGGGACAGGCCCTAGGTTAGGGTTCCTGTCACGCTACTGCCCGTTAGAGAGATAGGGATTCAGCGGCGGTTGCTGTTCCCGTGAAGCGGTTGGACCCACGTGGGGGTTCTGGAGAATATCACCTGGATAGGATCAGACGGATGCATCGCACGTCTGACCCTTTGAGAAGATTGTTGCAGGCCCGAGCACCGGAGTGCTCGGCAGGTAACTTTGAATCCTATGTGCACCAACAGGCCTAGTAGTTCTTAGTGACTGCGCAGTCACCCACGACCTCCGTAGGTGTACGGGACATTGGGTGGGGATTACCGGATACTGGGTGGGAACACCAGACATTGGGCAGAAGGTGATACGGTTATAGCATAAGGTTATGATGTTGTGTAATGTCTTATATGTGTGTTAGTAAAGTGTTTGTTCATTCAGTAAACCTGTTATCCATAATACTGGTGTATGTGGTTTCTGAGTGGGTTCCTATGTTAGGGTCATTCTACATTTCCATAGAATCCTACATAGGTGGAGGCGCTGAAAGAAGAAACGTTCCAGAGGATTCACCCCAGGCTCTCACTAGCGGAGGCTCAGACCTCCTGTGAGCCTGCAGGTATACGCACCACACCGGTAACACCGCATGTTCTACTCACCCACACTATATATGCGATTGGGTGGGGTGGAATACCCGTTACATTCATATTAAGGCTCTTAAACTGGAATAATTGTTTTTGAGAGCATCCCAGAGGAAACTCTGGGTTATTAAATAAGGGAGTTAGCTGGGACGGGGAGGAGGCTAATGCGAATTTCCTCTTGTTTTTGGACCATATGTTCCACGTGCATCTCATCGACCCCAAGTCAAACCTTCTTTTAAGCGTCTCCTTGGACTCTTGTGCCCACGAAGCCACTTTAAGGAATAGAGGACTCGCGTAGTGAGTTTCAATTCTTAACCAGCAACAGGTTGCTGGGTCATTATTCCATATTACTACTTGTTTTAGTTGGGCCGCTTGATAGTATTTAATAATATCCGGAACCCCCATGCCTGGGGCCAACATTACCGATCTTGATACTCTCGGTCTCTTGTCCTTCTAAATAAATTGGAATATTCATTTTTTTAAGCTCAGGCAGGAGAATGTTTATTGGGAGGGTTTGGAAATAATATAGAAGTCTTGGTAGGATGTTCATTTTGGCAGAGATGATTCTGCCCACCCACGATATCTGGAATTTGTTCCATGCCTGCAGGTCTTTTTTGATTCTATCAAAAAGAGAAGGGTAGTTACATTGATAGAGGGAGTCGTAGGATTTTGCAATCTTGATTCCTAGGTACTTAATGTGTGAAATCCATTTATAGTTAAAATTCGAATGCAGAAGCTTAAGTTCTGGGGCTGGGAGAGTTAGGTTTAAGGCTTCCGATTTGTCATTGTTAGCTTTGTAGCCTGAGACTTTGTCGAATTGATCTAATTTAGCCTGAAGGTTGGGAAGGGATATCAGTGGGTTAGCTACAAAAAAATTACATCATCATGTTGATAGTTTTACCGCATGGCGCTGGCGTCTGAGCTACCCAGAGCTCTTCAAATGAGACATAAAAATGAAACGTAATGACGTTGCACTCGGTGGAAAATGTAGTGCTTTCACTGATGCTGTCCCAGACAAATCATGATAAAAATCTAAGCTTTATTGAAGAAATTAAAATTGTGTACATAGATCCAACAAAGTGAAAGAAAAGCCTAACCCATTTCATGGAGCCTCTAATGAAGTGCTGTGTCCAGCGTGAAAAGCGTTAGACTTTTAGTTCACTTTGCTGGATCCATATACACAATTTATATTTCTTCAATAAAGCTTGGATTTTTATCATGATTTGTCTGGGACTTCATCAGTCACTACACTACATTGTGCACAGAGCACGACATCACCTTTCTAATTTAATAAACGCTCAAGCGGACGATCGTAAAAATACCTATTTATATTAGTGGGGGGTTTCACCCAATGAAATGTAAGCATCTTATATTGAATTTGACCCAGATACGCAAAGCTCTTTTTAGACTATTTAGTAGTGGTGTACCGAGTACCCGGAATTACCCGGTACCCGGCGTTATCCGGCACATTTTCAGCTACCCGGACATTACCCGGACCCGGCAACTGAGAAGTGGGCCTAGCGCCAGGTAATGTCAGGGTAGCTGAAAATAATCTTATTACTTACCTTTCTTACCTTTCAGCCAGCGACGGACAACATCTAGGAAAAGCAGCAGCGGTCCTGTGGCGGTGGCAGCATCGGAAGTGTCTTCAGCCGGCGTGGGACAGCAGGAATCCATTCCACAGCACCGCAGCAGGTAAGCAGTATGTGTGTGAGCCGCCGGGGAACCCATCTGTCCAATAGGAACGCTCCGTCTCCTGCTCCGGTCACATAGTTCCCCGGCGGCTCACACACACACTGCTTACCTGCTGCGGTGCTGTGGAATGGATTCCTGCTGTCCCACGCCGGCTGAAGACACTTCCGATGCTGCCACCACCACAGGACCGCTGCTGCTGTTCCTAGATGTCGCCGCCACCCTGCAGGTAAGTACCAAACCGGGTACCCGGCCGGGTAGAACTATTGATTTTGGCCAGGTACCCGTTACCTGGTTTTTTTCATAATCACTACCCGACACAACACTACTATTTAGCTTAAAGCTAACCTTAGTAACGGGTTAATAGTAATGCTTATTAACTAAAGGCAATAACCTTATATTAACCCATTGTTACTCCTTTAAATAGTGTTTGGTTACATTTTTGCAGCCGATTGTGCTAATGATATGCAAAAGAAACACTGCATATGGACGCAGGGAATTAACATGACGTTATTTCGTTGATAACTAGAGATGGCGTTACTCCCATCCAGACCCTGAAATACAGTATGGGTTTTAGAGGAGGGAGAAAGAAAGAGAACGCACCCGAGATACTTGGGAAATATGCTAATTTGGATATGCAAAATATATTCAAAGTCTTTTGGGACATGGGCATTAAAAGAAGCTGGGAGACTTTGATAAAGGGCCTCAATGATGCTGAGAGAGAAGGATTATGTGTGACAGAAAAGAATCAAAGCAGAAAAGATACCATTTTCTTATTTCCTCCTTTAGTGTACATTGTGTATGTTAAAGTGATGTTTGCCACAAAACCAGGGGAGGTGTTTCTGTCAGTTTTTTCTTGACACTTAGAGCGGGCATTCACCTTTAGAGGAGCATGGAAACCAATTATTTGCAGGTCCCTCTCGCAAGAAATGAGTAAATGCTCTGTGAGAATCACTTCGCCAGTTGTATCATCCACTCAAATTGCACCTTTTTTGACTGACACAGGGAGAGAGAAAGGGAGGGAAAGAGGAGGGAGGAGCGAGTCAGAGAGAAATGGGGGCATTGGGAGAAATAGGGAAGAGAACAAGGGGGGTGAGAAGGAGAGGAGGGAGTGTGAACGGGAGAGTGAGAGACATAGGGGGTGATACTCACAGGGCTGCCTATGGGGAAGAGCTGTCCCCTCCCCCGGGAAAGCTGTCGGCTGCCCTAGTAGAGATTATTAAAAAGAAAAAGAAAAAACTTTAAAAAGGAAGGGAAAATTTCAGGAGTTGAAATATTGAGAGACACTGTAATTCACAATGTAAAAGTGTAACAATCGTGCTCGCCACAAACCGGGACCGAACCGCGGGGCTGAGGTGGGGATGTGGAAACACCGACCTTAGACCACAAAGCCGGTTCTGGATTGCGCAGACCGTGGTCAAACGTTGCTGGGTCAGGATTGGAGAAGGCAGGGTAATCCGTAGACAAGCCGGGGTCAGGGTAGGCGGCATAGGAGGGATGTTCACGGTCACGTGCTGAGGTCAAGGTGGGCGGCATAGGAGCGTAGTAGAGGTCACGGGCTAGGGTCGTCATCAGGAAATCTTGAGTGAGCCGCTTCAGCGTAGAAAGCAGGAAAACTTCAGTGAAGCCGCTTCAGCATAGAAAGCAGGAAAACTTCAGCGAAGCCGCTTCAGCGTAGCAGGGCTTCTAGAAGGGGGGGGGGGACAGGAACAGAGAAGAGCGAATGCCACGGGAACCAGGGTGCAGACACGCCACAGGAAACACTGGGGAAACCAACGTAGCCGCTTCAGCGCGGTGAAGGCGAAGTCTGCCAAGAACAAGGTAAGTAGAGCCGGGGCTACTGTGCAGGAAGACCTCGGGAAGCAGGAGGTTAGGAGCAGGAGACTAAGGCACAAGGAGGCCAAGCCAGGCCAAGCCAGGCCAAACAGGAGTCTGTGAAAAGCACAGTTACTTGCAGAAGGTCTGCAAAGTCTATATTCGGCAATGAGGAAGTGAAAGAGCGGGGTTTAAATAGAGAGATGCATGACTGGGATTGAGAGGCGGAGCTGAGGTGCAGCCTCTGCGGAGACTGAGATTGGCTGCAAGGCACAGGAGACAAGTGAGTGTACTTGCTTGCAGCTGGGGAGCAGTGCACGACGTCACGTGTGCGGGACGGAGCTATGCTCCATGGTACGCCTTGAAGAGCTGCGGGTGCACGCATGCCCTTTAAACAGAGCAGGGGTGCGCACATGGCTAGAGACCGGATCGGAAGGTGCAGCAGTGGCAGGTTAGGAGGGAACACGCCGCAGGGGACGTGTTCCCCAATTCCTTACAAAAAGACAGGCAAAAAGTGAAGAAGGATTTAATGTGAACTGTTGGTAATTACAATTACAGTGGTCCCCAGAGTTTAACTGATTTATTATCAACTCGGGGTTCCTGATTTCCGAGGCACATACCCGTAAAGGTACCGCCATTACTTCCTGTTTTTTAAATCCCACTCTTCATTACTACTGAGTTACTCCTTTAGGCCTCGTCCAGGGTTACTGCTTGCTGGCGGAGGCGCGCTGAGAAGGAGTGGCTCAGTGAGTAACGACACTGACTGGCACTGAGAGTGTGAAGCAGGGGAGCCTGGTTCAATTCCCGGTGTCAGCTCCTTGTGACCTTGGGCAAGTCACTTTATCTCCCTGTGCCTCAGGCGCCAAAAAATAGATTGTAAGCTCCACGGGGCAGGGACCTGTGCCTGCAAAAATTTCTCTGTAAAGCGCTGTGTACAACTAGCAGCGCTATACAAGAACATGTTATTATTATTATTATTAGCACTGAGCCCCTACAGCCGCAATTAGAGCGGCTTTAGTAGGGGCTCGCCTAGAGTGCGGAAGCGTAGGTCTTAGCAGATTTTTAAATTTCAGTGCTAGCCAGAGCGCAGGGCCGGTCATGCGAGCGGTTCGCCCAATGAGGGCGAACCAGCTCCGTGACGTCACTGGCCCGCCCCCGGCCCACCCCCGACAATCCCCGTGACGGCGCGCTGTCTAAGGCCAGGGAAAGCACCCGCTTTCCCTGAGCCTCAGCGCGCCTCAGCACGCCAGCGGGAAGCTTGGCCGAGGCCTTAGTCTATTTTACAGAAGAGTGTTTTGATCTGTCTCTCTTGGCTCAATTCAAATTGACATTTTGTAAAAGGATTGAGTTATGCCGGAAGTAACATCTGTTCTTCTGCACAGAAAATCTACTCTAAATAATAGTGTTGACTGCAAGGGGTTCACTTTAACGATATAGATTATATGATGAGTGTTAATCACAAGGTGTCTAAGAAATCTCACAATATTTCCTATTTATTGAATTTCATTATGGGCCATGAAAGAGAACCACATTTGTGAGAGGATTTTTTTTTTGCGAACTACAACTTGCAAAAGTAAAATATAACATCTCTGTCACCTACTTTTCACATAAAAGGGCTCATTCAATAGGACACGAAGTGGACAATTCAATAGTGATCATCCTCTTTGGGGCTCATTAAATCAGCCAAGTGTTACCTGTGGAGGAAGTAAATTAAGACAAAGAGGCCTATTCTAGTAGCTTTGATAAGTAACTCATCGAACATTCTGAGCACTTCTCAAAGGAGTTTGCATATGTAGCAATTCAGAAAGCTTCCATAACATGCCAAACTCGCTCAAGAAGTGCTTCTCCCCAAACAGTAGCGCTTAGAAGAAAATAATTATTTTTGCTGCATCAGATTGAAGCCGGGAGTCTCTAGAGCTGGCACGCATTAATATCAGCTCCGGAGACCACCTGCTTCTATCCTATGTAATAAAAATACATTTACACGCAGCTTCATTACCTTCGTGACTTACCACTAAGGTAATGAAGGGGTTAAATGCCAGTGCCTGGTTTATTGGGAGTAGCGGGGATGGGTGTTTATGCTTACCGTGAGGGTTGCGGGAGGTGTTAACCCCTTCATTACCTTAGCAGTAGTAGGTAATGAAGGGGTTAATCCCTCCTGCTACCCACCTGGTAGGCATAAATGCCCACCATTGGCCAAATATCACCTTCATACGCCCCCTGCAGCCCCAATAAACATTAAAACACAATACAAACACCAATAATAGCCAATACAGCCATTGATTGCCAGTGTGGTTACCTATGCCTTTAATGGGAGCAGAGATAACCCCAATAGCAATGAATGGACACCCTACTACCCACCCTCTCTACCCCCAATGACCCCCCACTAACACATAAAGTACAGTATTGTGCAGAATAACGGCAAAATCCCTATTATCCAGATCTGGAAAGTAGCTCATATAGACCACGTGGTCAGTGTTACATGTAATAAAGGATAGAATTTTGAACTCTTTCGTTTCATCTCTGTTGGTGCACAACTTTTGTTTTTTGAACATATTTACAAACCTTGCATTTGCCACACAGAAAGCAGCCATGTAATCCCTTTTGTTACAATCTTTGGTACTCTTAGTTACACTACGTGAAACAATGTTTCCCAGAGTATGTCTCTTAGTAATGGATCGGTATTTAAGATGTTCCAATGTTTTCTGATAATGGATTGTATGATGGTAGCTTGACTGCTAAACTGTGTGATAAAGAAAGGTGGATCACAGTTCTTAATTACAGTTTTGCAACACTGTCCCTCATATTTTTTATAATTGTTTTTATTAGAAAAACTGGAGGGATCCGAGCTGATCAGGTCCTCTCTTGATCTATCCCTAGCATTTGCATATACTTCTTGCACAGTTTTGGGGCTATAATCTCTACTTAAAAATCTTTGCGTGAGTTCAGATCAACTGTTCACAAAATCTTCCATAGTGGAACAGTTCCTGCGTAAACTGTGGCAACTTGAGGCGTGCAAAAGGATATTTCTTGAGTGAGGTTTATGATAAATCTCCGTATAAACTTTAAGATCCAAATCTACATAGAGACACAAGTCCAAAAAGTGTATGTGATGGTGATGATGGTGATGATGATGTGTGAATGTCCAACTTTGTCCAGCTGGTCTCAGCTATTTTGGAGGTCAGTGGCCCCTCCCTCCCAGGGTTAAAGCTCGCCCCTCCCCACTTTCCAAGTGAGCAGATCTTGCATGCAGCTGGTTGTGACAGATCCAATGTGATCATTCTTCCTCTAGTTATAGAGGTAAATAAGAATTTTAATCAGTTAGTGTTAGGACCTGGTAATGGTCATGACTTGATGTGGCTAGCAGGCTTATAACGCTTTGGCCAAAGGGTTTAATTAAATGACCCTTTTTCAAGAGATATATAGGTATTTCACTGTGTATTTTTGTCATATTGGATGTAGCTTTGGGCTTCTTTGTTTTTTTGTTGTTTACTTCTGAACTCATCACTTGCCATCTCAAGATCACTAATAACTATTTCAGTAAATGTGTCTATAACATTTCCACGTATTGCTTTTGGATAGAAAGTTGATACATTTTTAAATGGTGTCAGATGAATATTTTCGCTTGCACCTCTCAATATTTGAAATATTTGCAGACCTGCTAACTGCATCCTTAACAAAATATTTATTTAACGTTAAATTTGTGAACATCTATATACAAAACAAGGAAGAGATGACCTCACTCCAGCTGATAATGTTAATGGTAATGTGTGCTACCAGGGAGATAGTCCGACTATAAACAAAGGCTGATAGGTCGTGTTGTAGAGACATGATAAACAGAAAGAAATCCCTTTTAAGGTGCACTTCCGACCAAAAATAGTTTTTATATAATATTTGTGGTCTTGTGTAACTGCAAAAAAACCGATCTAAAAACAATTTTAATAACACTTAAACTAACGATGAAATATTGGGATATTACGATGATAAAGTTAAAAAAGCAAATATAGCTGCATGCCTATGGTCTAGGGACTGGCATCAAAAATGCTTGTTTATGCATGTACAAATGGGGAAATAGGTTGCTCCACCCCAGTATAACTTCATCCAAACATCAATGCATCTTAGAAAACCCCCAGAAATAGAATAAGTGGGAGTGGGTATAAATGATAATGACCTGTGAGTCACTAAAAGGACATAAGCAATAAGGCATCCTATGGAATTGATCCAAATAAGAGTACTCAACTATTGTGGTCATGAGAAATAAATGTAAGTCCCTCTTACCCACTCCCACAGTCTCTGGGGATAAGGTAGTGGCGTGCCAGCCATGGAAAGGAGATCCAGAACACAAGTAGAACATGAAGCAAATAGCGCACAGCATGACTGATAAAAACATCACCCCAGGGGGGGGAAAACACACACCCTCCTACGCGTTTCGGACGTCCGAAACGCGTAAGAGGCTGTGTGTTTCCCCCCCCCCCCCTGGGGTGATGTTTTTATCAGTCATGCACTGAAATAAATGGGATTTACTTTTTTCACCACCTGACTCCCTGGCTGTGCGCTATTTGCTTCGTGTTCTACTTGTGTTTTGGTTATGCATGTAGCATGGTGTGTAGGTGCAGTACTATAAATGTATCTATCAAGATATAGTTGACTTAATTGATACACTGAACACTAGTATAGGTTAGTTTGTAAAGTCTCTAGTCCAAACTTGGTCTTGGTTGCGATTGAAAGACTCTAAGTCTTAATGTTCCTGATTGTGATAATGTACTTTAAGGTGTATTACTTGTACTGAACAGGTAGCTGATGCTGTGGTTCGGAGTGGAATCTGATAGTAGGGTGTTATATGCCCCTCTGATAGCCGATTTGCGAATGCTGCAGATCATATACTCAATGGTGTAATGTAGAGCGAATCTTTCTCCATGTGTGTACAGATTTTGTTGGCACTACTTGTTACTAGGTGGATGTTTCAAAAGTTTCTGGATCGTAGTTGAAGGATAGTTGCCCCTAATGTATCCACTGTAATGACATGCTGTTATATGTTCCCCGCAATCAAAGGGTTAATAATGCTGAGTCGTAGTGGTAGTCTCATACCTTGGGGGTTATTTGCCCCTCTGCTAGTAACCCTGAGGGTTTGTATTGTTGTGCATGATCAATGTTTATCCACAGGTGTATTTAAATCCCCTTGACACATATACAATCTGTGCAGGCAAGTTGCCTGTAAAGTGGTGCCCCTAAATACAGATTGAACATGTATAGTCCACGTGTGGGTGCGAAATGGAGTCCCATAGAAAATACATCGCTCTCAAAACGCTTAAAACTCTGGCCTGAGGGCCTAAACATTGAATGCGATTTAGCGTCATTTTTGAAGACTTGATATGCCCATTACCTTATCTGCGAGTTCCATTTATTAGGCAGTATCCATTTTTTCCACATTTATGTAACAGCACGTTATTCTAATGTTTTATATTTTAGTTAACAGTGAACATTTTTTTATGTTAAGCCTCAGAAATGGGGCAAGTGCAATATGTACACGTTCATTGGTATTTAGTTGTCTAGCCAATCCCTCTGCCTGTTCTGAGAGGCAGCAGTGCTGTAATGTGTAATCATTCATCTATACTCATTGATTGTGTACACTAAAGCACTTTTTATTACTGCATGGTATTTGTTAGGTGCAGTTATTGTCATTTTTATTGATGTAATTAACCCAATGGCCATCATCCTATAATAAGGGCATAAGAGTTAATGGACTTTTTAGGCTATAAATAGCCAAGTCTATTGCAAGAGCTCCAAATTCCCTGAGGAAGTGCAACTCTAAGGCTGAGTCCATAGAAGGACCGACAGCGCTGAGCAGTGCGGACGCTCCGCGATGAGCCCCGTCTTGAGGGGGCTTCCACAGGCATGCTGAGGCGCAGAGATTTTCAGCCATCAGCAATTGTATCTGAGCGTGCTGTCGGCTGAAACCTCCAATCACAGCGACGCAGCGTCACAACGGTGGCGCTTCGCGGGCTATTGGCCCCATGACGTCAGTGCTCCGCCTCCCGATCGCGCACGCTGGCTCGCCTGCAAGTCCATACAATCACTCCGGATTGAGCAGGCGAGCGTCAGCACGGAGGAGCGCTGTCGGTCCTTCTATGGACGCAGCCTGTCATGAAACGCATAGGGTGGAATCTAATTCCGTCTGCAGACATTGAGGAGCCTGACGAGGTGGGGACGTCACCGGGGGAGGTGCTTGAAGGAGTCACGGCCGCAAGGAGTGGAGAGCGACGCCAACCCCTGCTGCCTAAGTCGAGCTCCAGGAACTCAAGCTGCGGACAGCATTTGTTATGACAAGATCTGGCACATTGTAAGTGTTAAATTGGTCTTGCGTTTTTTTTTTTTTTAATTAAAGTTCTCCCCACTGTACCACGCTATGTTTATTTCATTATTTTGTGGTAATACTCGCTGGTGACTGGTGTGAGGGACCACATTGAGGATCATTGCTGTGAACTATTGCACCTGACCCCTGTGCATGCTGGCATCGTGATGTTGCAGGCATCGTGATGAGGTTGACCTGGGAGGGGGAGTAGTATGTGCCAGGTGTACTTAAAGCAGCAGTGCATTTTCCCCCCCTTTAATATGCCATCAATACAATCTACACAATGATACGTTATTAGCCAAGTTGTCAATTGATCCTGCAGTAAGCCACTTACAATCAATTTGTTAATTGACACTTGTGTAGAAGAGCGGGGTGTGAGTGAGATGACCGGAGGGGTGGGGGGCGAGGCTCCCCAGAATTTCACAATCGAATTCTGGGGGTTCTTTATGACAATATAGCTATATAGATCACTTTAAAAATACTTTACAAATATTAACACAATTGTTATGCCAACCCTAACAGAGCAAGGATTTCATGAAACATGTAGAGGCTGCTGTGTTCTCTTATGGCTTTACAGGAGCAACCTATAACTTCATTTTCTATTTAACCATATGCTCCATTTGCTTTTACATCTAACTATTTTTTACCCTGGAAAGTGTGCCTCATGTCTACTAAAATCTGTAAATGGGCAAGGAATTTGCAAACAGACCAGAAGTGCAGTGCTGACCTAATTAATCTTGTGGAATGCAGACTTGACAATTTTTTACTTTTATTGAATTCAATGTTTACATAAAAAAAAAAAAAAACCTCAAGCACTTGTCAATACAGAATATATTTACAATCATTAAAAACATCTGTTTTCTATCAGAAGGAGCAACAGATTATATTCAATGTTTACAAAATAATGTCACTGACATGAGCTGTCAAGCCAGTGGCTTGGTTATGTCATAAAACATACTAGGCCCAACCACATATCCTGCTGTGTGTTCACATGGCCTTGTTAGGGAGTGCCAGACAGCCCATTTTACACTCACTCAAAAAGTTATACAAAAATGGTATTTATACCAGAGTTGGTTAAATTCTTACTTGTTATATAAAAAAAAAGGATTATGCTTTTGAGCAAAGAATAAGTCCCTTGCTATAAATACCTTCAATGTAGCCCATTGCAAAAAGTTACAACTTATTCCTAAACAAACCATTTATAAAGACAGCACTTAATTTTCTAACTGATCAAGATAATTAGGATTTGTATACATTTGACAATGTCACAATGGACTCTAGCGTGTTCATTTTCTTCTTAATCCAGCAACTTGGTACAAGTTTATGATGTTAGTTCTTTCTGCATTTCATTCATCTCCTTCACCTGTCAAGAGAGCACAAGATTAGAAATGCCAAGTTCTTGGAAACTACAGTAGAAAACTATACAGGGCCATGCAATAATGGATTGAACATTGGGTTTATAGGTGGCTTAGATTTCTAGATAGGCTAATCCTGCTTTAAAAAATAAATAAAATTATATACCAGGCAAAAGGAACAGCAGCACATCAATATCACCAAATTGTAAGGTATTCCCACCATATTTTATATCTCAATTTGATAATGAGAAGTATGTTTCTTTTTTTTGCCTTTGCCTGAATTGATGTTACAGCCAAACACCATTTACAGTACAAACACCCAATTTTGTCTGTCGGTACCCCAGTTTGTCAGACTGTGGAGTGTCTTACAAATTTGTTATACCAGGCTAACCCATTATGATTTTTTTCCCTTTAATCAATTGCTCCACAACACCAACAAGCTTCTAGTGTCACAATAAGCTACTAATCTTACAGCTGTTTCGTGAAATCTAGTTTGTATAGTATGGCTTGTTCTCAATAGGACTCCAAAAATGACTTCTGAACAACTTGGTATCAAGCACCCTATTTATTTTTAGGCATACTTTCAGAACCATTGGAAATGTTACATCTTTAATATTACATAATTCAATGTAATGCATTGCAGGCACCTTCATTACTGAAGGTAACCACTAGACCTGAAACCAAAAGCTTATGCATAGCTTACCTCGGCCTTCTCATACTTGCCCTTCTTTCTTCTTGTAAGTACCTATTAAAAAAAAATATGTATAGAATTAGGAAACTTGACTAAAAGATGGTATAGATGTTTTGGCCTTTTAAGCATTTAAGTAGTTCAATATAAAGGATAGCAAGTTCAATAGCAGAAAAATGTAAAGATGGGATATTCAAAGAGTACTCATCTATCGTTTATTTTTCTTTACCAAGATATGCTTTGCCAGTCTTGGAAAGTGTTTATATAACCACACACTTGCGATATACATGAATAGCAAGGCAACCTATATGTATCCACTACAAGGGTTAAGTAGACATGCATTGTTTCTCATACTGAGCCACCTATGCTGAAGCAGGATATCCTGAAATCCAGACCTGTTGGTGGCCCTTGACTGGAGTTGCTTGCCCCAGATTTAGAATGATCAAGTGTAAGTCCTCTTTGACAGTGTCAAATACTCACCAACACAACTATTCCTGCAACAATAGCCAAGACCACGACTACAATGACAGCTATAACACCGGCAGTTAAGCGTTTCATGGAAATCTCTGGTGCCTTTTCATCAATGTAGTAAATTAAAGGTTCTTGAACACCAAAGTCTTTCCCATCAACAGAAATCTTAAATTTTTCATCTGGATGAAAGATGGAGTCGCCCTTGATCTGTATGAAAAACACCAGAATAAGTTGCGTTTTAGTGCAGAAAAGGATTAAAACACATCTAATTAAAAACCACAGCACAGAATTAGAAACATTTCTCATGTCAAATTTTGTTTCCATAGTAGGAATCCCTTTAAAATTCCACCAGTGATCAAATGACTGACACCTGTTCTGATGTCAGGAACGGAAGATCTCCTCTTTTCCAATTGTGATCTTAGCTCATTGAGAAGCAGAGGTCACAACCCTAGAACTAACAAAACAGAAATGCTATTGGGGTAACATTAGATTCTGAAGTTGCCCCATTGTCAATTAAACTGTACAACCGTTCGCAATTTTTTTTACTTTACTAGCTGATATACCCGGCGTAGCCCGGGATAAAATTTTCCCGCTCCCCCTTGCTCAACGATGACCCCCCTTTCACATCTCTTAGAATCTTCTAAGATTTGGAAACTCGTGTGCATGTGAAGGAAGGATTTAACATCGCTGAGGACAGCACCGGAGCAGGATTTTTATATGGAAAATACCCAGACTTGTATCAACTGTGGATATCTATTGGACTCTTGTCAACTTTAGTGCTTATACTGGAGATCTGGAGGAGCACACAGAGACAGGCAAGTGTCAATCTCTGTATTGATATCTATCTTAATCTGCTATAATAATTCGTATTACACCGTTGGTTGTGTTCTGTTCTCTTTCTCCCCTCTATATACACACCGAGAAGAGGATCAGAAGTCTACACGCTGGAGGACTGTCATTTTCTACTGTCTATTTCTGGAGGAATTGGAATAGCCTCTACTGGACTCTAGCTGCGGGACAATAAGTATATCTTTTCGTTATTTAGTTATTGTTGTATACAGAATTTGCGTCGCTTCATATACCACTGCTATTTAGATGTTGTGCTGTTGGCTGGAATTAGTTTAACAGTGCTTTGATGCCTAGTATTGTCAATCTTTGATAGGACTGCCACACTTCCAGCTGTTTCATTACGCCTTAAGCTTGCCCTCAGCGTCCATAGAGTGAATATTATTCGCTGCTGGCTGAGCTAGTGAAAGCAAAATGTGAGTGGCTAATGCAGCATTAATATCCAAAAACTGGCATTTCCATTTTATAGAATAAAAAAAAGTTGAATGGGCACCAGCACACTCTAGATTATAAACATTAAAGTAGTTTTACTTGTGTATGCCCATAACTTACATCTTTTTCCAAGTAATACCCAACATCTGCAATGTCGACATCACCTGGAGCTTTTTCAGAAGCATTTTGTTTCAGGTCAATATAAATGAAAGGACCTTCAAACTGCAAAGAAAATAAATGTAAGAAAATAAGTACAAGCATGCAGGTGTTCGTAAAGCAATCCTTACCATTTCAGGGGGGGCGGCCTTCAACATCTTACAAAAAAAAGTACTGCAAATAATTTAAAAAATAAATAAATAAAAAGCAGCCGTTACCTTATAGCCCACAAAACAGACAAACACCCAAATTAAGGGTGGAGAAAAAAAAATAAATAAACACCCCCACACCTTGTTGCTTTGTATCAATAGAATAAGTAATATTTCAGATCACTTACCTCAATAAGAGTGACATGTTTTTCAGTTAGTTTATACCGGCTTGTAAATGTTGTTTTAATAGCACTGTTCAAAAAATACAAAATAATTTGGTTAAACAAAGAAATAATGCTCCATTTTGATATAGAGATATAACAAAACCAGACTTACGCCTTCAATGCGGTTTCATCGACTTGGTCTGTGTTATTGCGCTTCATTTGAATCATAAGCCAGCTGTAAAAGACAAAAAAAAATTAAAAAATAAGTTTATTCATGAAATCCATTGGAAATGTTTCCTAGCTTAACTGCATTTGATTCTCTACCATCAAAAAGATCAGGGAATAAAGTCCTTGTCATAGCCTTCAGCTGACCAAACGTAGAAGAAAAATGTAAGGAGAGGGTGGAGAAAAAAAAAAAAAAAAAAAAAAAAAGGATGGTACTCTCGCTTCAGCTAGGTATAATGAATGTAGGCACAGGTGCAAATAGGGAACAAAAGATGAATTGTCAAAAATGAGGAAAGGGAACCCTCTTGCAAGCACTCTTGGTGTCCAAGTGTAAAATGTGTACTTAAAATCAGTTTATTAATTCAGGTAAAAATAAATTTATTGGCAAGATAGGATCTATATTGGCCAATATAGATCCTATCTTGCCAATACATTTATTTTTTTACCCCGAATTAATAAACGGATTTTAAGTACTCATTTTACATTTGGACACCAAGAGTGCTTGCAAGAGGGTTCTCTTTTCTCATTTTTGACAAACTTAGATGAAAACAGAATATTTCTGTATTTATGGACGTCACCAGTAAGCTGGCGGTGGCAACTGATGCTCAACATGCAGCTAATTTGCTGGTCCAAAGTTACTGGAATGGCCAAGAACAGTTGAAACCATACGATTAGGCTTTAGAACGATCAAACGGCCACATTCTACATTAAAGTTATTCTGCATCCATGCCTTTAGAAGAGCGTAAATTCTCCTGCTTTAGCCACACAATACTCGACTGATACTTACAAAGTCCGAACGAGTTCAGAGCACTTCCAGTTCTTGTCTCCCTTATCAGTTCTTCTCACTCCAGCTGTGTTGA
This sequence comes from Ascaphus truei, assembly GCF_040206685.1. Classification (NCBI taxonomy): domain Eukaryota; kingdom Metazoa; phylum Chordata; class Amphibia; order Anura; family Ascaphidae; genus Ascaphus; species Ascaphus truei. The sequence goes on along the minus strand of NC_134486.1, from coordinate 58,827,709 downwards.
CACACCAACAGGTGTCTGTGCCATTGCACTGACGCGCTTTGAAGGCCCCATTATCTTCACAGTCAGGATTGTACAGTCCATCATTATCAACAAGTGCATGCTCTGGTTTAAGTCTGCGACCTCCCTTCGATGGAATACTTTCTTTCTTCATTAGCAGGCATTTTGGAACCACTAATTAAAGAACATTTCAAATAAAATCATTAAGAATAAATTTAAAGTGTAAAATGCTATACAAATAAAATTTAAAAAAAAAGCAGAGTTCTTCCATTATATTTGGAAAACTAATCACAGAGACAAACATCAATTTACAGCATAAGCAGTTGGTGGTACAGTATCTGCTGCTTCATTTATCTATCTGCTGTGGATCCTCAGGCTGTATTAGATCTTTTGGTGCTTAGAATAGCCTTGTATCTATCCTGATCAATTTTTAAATATCACCAACTGTCTTCCTGCTATCGTCCTTCCCTATGGATCCCCATTCCCATGTTACATTGCTTGCCCACTATGTCACCCAGTAGATTTGTACAAGTCTCCTCAATTTCTAAAGCGGGCAAGAACAAACTTACGTTTATTGCAATCCACAGACTTGTCAACATCACCCAGCGGGAGTATGCACTGGCATCTGGCAACGTCATCTCCAGTACATTTTCCCTGAAAGTGCGTTGTACACTTACAACCTAGGGAAAAAAACAAAAAAAAACACGACAGTTGGCTCAATTCTGGGGACAGTGACCAATGTACTGGTAGCAATTTGTTGGACCTTCCTTTATCCAGAGAAGCAATGTTTAACATTCTATAGAACAAATACAGTGTAGTGCCTTGAAGCTATTGTAATATTAAATCACCCCTCCCCAGTACTTTCACTTCCCAAAACATAAGTGATGCAGCAATCTTCTAACCTTCACGGCTACTACAGAATTAAGCTCGTTAAGGAGGAGTTTGTTTTTTACCCTATGTGAAAAGTAGGGTTTGTCTCCAGAGGCGAAGCAGTCATTTCAGCTCAAGGGACTCCCTGATTCCCAAGATACACAACTCTGAAGCAGCTTCCAGTAGCAGCCATGTAAAGGGGTGAGCGCAAAACAAACAAAAAAATTGAATTGAATTGAAACCTTCAAAATTTACGTTTCCACAGTAAGCCGTTTAAGGTCTGTGATAATACTCCGTTCTCACAACTGGGAGAATAGTTTTGTCTATTGGTTGTGTAGCAATTACAAAGCAATCATTGGTCAAACAAGTAGAGGGATATTTTAGTTAACCATACCCAGAAAAAAATAAATAAAAAAAAAAGTACATATTCACTTAACAGGATCCACATGGGTACAATTGTTACATACACTGTAAATATAGCATATTATATAGCAATTTGCAGCAGTAATTAAAGAATTGAGATTTTACCGGTAAAGTTATCAATTATCTTGCTCTGAACAGAAATTAAAGTGGCAAGCCAAATATCATGGGCCAACGGATAGCCACAACATCAGCTGTTGCTGGCTTTAATTGGGCAGCCACTTACATCTCCAGTAAGAACAGTAATAAGTGTCTTGGGAAATGGGGGAGGCGCAGAAGAATTTTTTTAAAAAAAAGTTTGGCTCCATATGTCAAGTATACAATTCTGGTAGTACTGCCGTTTTACAATAAGTGGCCTGCAACTGGGTACTCTTGCACAGCCATTCTTTATAGTTAAATGGTTGCCAATGTTTTGGGAAAAGGAACTCTAATTATATTGTTAAGTCTGAAGATCCAACAGCGCATCTGAAATCAGATGCATTGTAAGGAACCCCAAACCGCTCCAATTGTAAATTGTTCTGTATTTGGTAAATGTTTCAGATAACCTGAAACTTTGTATGGAACCATTAAGGAATGTCTAGGTTCCTAGGAACCCCTGTTGAAACACTTGGTTGATGCCTGTAATGTCCCATTAACTTACATTATACATCAAATTACATGTGACAGTAGTGCTGCATCAGTAACCCAAAACTAGTGCCACCATAAATAGTATATGACCAAGTATAAGTAGTCCAATATAGGCTAAACACAGGTACTTAAATGAAGACCGACATCAACATGCCTTGGTCGGAATACATTTGCCATGAAAAATAAAAACAGCCATTTCACAACAACATTTCTCTTTTTGCCAGAAAAGTAGCAAACTAAAATTAAAGAAGCAATCAATGCAAAAACGGGATATACACATGTCCAACTCATGGTTTGTATCTTTCCCCAAAGCATGTCTTGCGCCTCCAAACGAAAGCATTTTATTTTAAGAAATGATGGTCCTCTTAGAGACCATCAGGTTGCCATGGTAAACTCAAACTGCTCTGGGGTACAGCCCATAAGAGCCTCCAGAAAAAATAAATAAATAATAAGTAAAACTCCTACATCAGATTGTCAGTTCAGTTTTTTTTTTAAAACAAAAAAGCGATATACTGCTGCTTCAAGAGTAATGCCAAGTAGAAATCCTTTGTGATTAAGTGACCCAATATAGCCCAAGAAGCTCACCTACATTGTTACAACCCCAAGACGCTGTACATAAACACACTTGTGACAACTCACCACACCCATTACTAAATACAGCAATATCGCAATTCCCAGTGGGAATCCGCCACTTCATATTTAACAAAAGAAAACATCACTAACCACATCAGTCGATTTTCCCCCTCTAACTAGGGCGAGGATCAAGCTAGCAATTGTTATTAGCAGTAATTGGCTTTGCTAGTCTAAGGCCCGGGCCATAGGTGTGGGGAGAGCGGAGGCGCGCCAACGCTGAGGCTCGCCTGCTTCAGTCAGCGCGATTGCACGGACTTGCAGGCGAGCCAGCGTGCGCGAAGGGAGCCGGGGGGGGAGGTGGTTGGAGGCGGGGCAGTGACGTTGCTGGGCCAATCGCCCGCGACGCACTGACGTCAATGTCACGGCGCCGTGACGTTGACGCTGCTGAAGGCCGATTGGATGTTTTCAGCCGACAGCGCGCTGAAAAACAGCTTGGCGCTCGGCTGAAAACTCCAAAGCCTGAGCACGCCTGCGGACGCTCGCGTGAGCCCCCTCTCAAGGCATCCTCATTGAGGATGCAGGGGCTCAGCGCTGAGCGTCCGCACGCCTCAGCACGGCTGGTCCATCTATGGACGCAGCCTAAGGTTGTGGCCAGGCAGGGAGCGAGCGTTTGAGCGCCGTGAGATCATGCGCAACTAGCTGGCCAGGAAAAGCACAGCAGAGCGCGTGTGGGGGCACGGCCATGATGTCACAGAGCCGGGCACCGTGCACTCACGGGCATGCGTAGGCCCTACATTGCAGCAAATGTGTTTCATTGCGGTGAATGCTCAGCGTCACCATGGCCGCAGCCCAAGGCTGCGCACAGTGAGCAAAGCATTGCTTGCGACTGCGTGAAGTCACGCACCGCCATTGCTACAGGGAAAGTTGCACTTTAGTGCAATTTCGCTGGCGGCAAAGGGCAGTGACGTCAGCAAGGGAGAAGACACAAAAGGAGAGATGGGATTGGTTTGCCACCAGTCATGTGATGTGGCTGCTGCTGTGCATCACAAAATCTGTCTGTGCTTTTGGTCTCCATGTCACTACGCAGCGCCGTTGCGCCCACTATTGGCACCCGCAACGGACTTCAGTACTTTGTTCTTTACACTGAGCACTAAGTGAAGCACAGGAGGCCCTAAACACACAATGTAGATCTATACATTGTAGAGTGTGCTTGCATTAGGACTGGAAAAAGGTCACTAGCAAATTAGTGTTGTGCTTGCTACTCCTGACTTAAATCTTCGAATGTGAGGTAGCTACACAGTTTAATTCAGGAGACTACACCTTTGCATGTTAACCCTTCCATCACAGCTCAGTCAGCCTTGTATCATTCTGGAAGGTTGTTTCTGTTCATACAGCAATTAGGTTACTGAAGATGGTAATTCCTCACTCAAGTGCCTCATTAATGATGACGCTGCACAGGTGCTGTGTATAGCATCACAACAGAAGCTCAGCCTGGCATAAACCTGGAGATTGGTTTTGAAGAACTAGTAATCCGTCTGTTAATCCTTAGGCTGTGCTTATAGTGCCGGCGACATCACAGCAAAACAAATGTATTGTCGCCGTCGTGTGCGCTTATAGTAGAAGCGACTGCTTGGTCGAGATCGCAGGAAGCAAAGTCAATTTGATTTTTACAGCGACCGCAGCGTGACGTCACCGGCATTATAAGCGCAGCCTAACAGAGGGAGGTTCACCGTGCCTTCAAATGCGTTATTATGAAGCCATAACAATATAGGAAACTAGCCGATATGCCTGGGAGTACATTTTCCCACTCCCGATCTCCATCCCCCCCCCTCCCCCATTTGTAATATAGAATTACCAGTGATTACAGTGTAGGATCACAAGACCAATGCTACAGGTCCTATGAATAAGCAAAAAGTTAAAACCTACCTCGAAAGAAAAAAATAAAATAAACCAAACAAACAAAAACACAATAAGGCCTCGTTCAGGGTGCTGGCTTCGGAGGGAGGGCGTGCTGACGTGCGTGCGGCCATCCGACACAATGTATTTAAAGGGAATTGTGGTTGTCAGGGAAGCAGCTGCCCTGTCTCCAAAGTACGGAGTTGACGCTGGCTACAGTTTCAATAAACAACCCAAGTCGTTTTTTGAAGCTGCAGCAACGTCACTGGGACCTCGGCAGCCAATGAAATCATTCTTGAGAATGATTTTAAGACAGCAACTTCGATCCCTAAGCTGCTGTCTGTAGCCCCGCCTCCTCAACTCTTGAAAAAGTCTGCTGGGGGGTGTGTGGGGGGGGGGGGGGGGGGGGGGGGGATGTGCACACATCGTTTAGCAGACTGCTGCTCGCACACGCGAACGCGCGCCCTCCAACTCCTGCCTCTGGCACCCTGAACGAGGCCTAAGGCCGTGACCCCAGTGCCTTGCTGTGCGTAAAAACACCGCCCCTGCCGGCAGTTCAGCCAATGAGGGCGAACCACCCGTGTGAGGTCATGGCCACTCCCCTGGAAAACCCCAAGCCACGCCTGTCTCCAACTCTGCAGTCTTGTCCCAGACCGCAGTGAAGCGCTGTGCACGCGCTGCCCCCCTTCCGGGTGCGTGTGCTACAGTGCGCACTGGGATCGCGGCCTAAAGTTTAAAGGAGCATATGCTAGGTGGGAATCAGGGGATCTCCAGAGCTGAACCAAATTAATTTCAGGATCCGGGTCCCCCTTCTCCGAGATGCATACCTTTGTAGGGGGTGCCGGTAGCATCTCTGCAGGTTTAGGCCACGCTTATAGTAGCGGCGACAGCGTGCAAACAAAGGCATGAAGTCCGTCGTGGGTGCGACCGCAACAGCTCTACACAGCAACAAAAATCGCGGAAGTCAGTGGATTTTGTGTTGGTGTGTGACCGCCGCATGACGTCAGCGTCACGTGAAGCGGTTCAGCCAATAGTGCGAACCCCTTACGTGATGTCACGGGCCACGCCCCCTGTCGCCCTCCCGAGGTTTCCTGCACCAAAGTGCAACTATCGCTATGGCTACGCTTAGGCTGCGAACCACCAGACCCTTGCCTGAATGGTCCCTGCCCCCGCTGCCTCCTTCCGGCAGGGATGACTACATACTGTGACGCGTCAGCCGGCCGATGCTGCAAGAATCTAGTGATTTCCGACGCTTACGCGTCACGCGGTACGCGAGTCAGCCAATGGGGAGGACGGGAGGGAAGGAGCTAGATGGGAGGCGCCTTGGGCGGGGAGCAGGGAAGGAGCTGCAGGTTAAAGTGTGTGTGAGTGTGAGTGTGAGTGTGGACGGCACCACGATCAGATCCCGCCCCCCTTCCTCCCTCTCCGGCTCCCTACAGACCGCATATCGAGGTCTGTGTCTGTCAGCGCCCCGCCTGTCTGCAGTGCGGGCGTGCTGACTGAGGGAGCGGGGCCTTAGCCTTATAGTGTCGGCCACGGAGACGTCAGGCTACGGTCAGTGGAAAAATCTAATTGAGATGACTTCCAGCGATCACAACCAAGCCGTCGCGTCACGCTTACTATAAGCGCACGTGGCAATGCATTTGTTTTGACGCAACTTCGCCAGCACTAAGCGCAGCCTAAAGCGATGCGCACCCGTTGCGGTCACTATAAGCGTAGCCAGAGGCAGGAGTTGGAGGGAGGGCGTCAGTTTGCTGGGCGATGTGTGTTCATCCCCAGCAGACTGTTTCAGGAGTTGAGGAGGGGGCGGGGCTACACACGGCAGCTTAAGGATCCAAGTTGCAGTCATGAAATCATTCTCAAGAATGATTTCATTGGCTGCCGAGGTACCAGTGACGCTGCTGCAGCTTCAAAAAACGATTTTTTCGTTTATTAAAACTGTAGCCAGCGTCAACTCCTGGCTTCGGAGACAGGGCAGCTGCTACCCTGACAACCAGTATTCAATTTGAATACTTTGTGTCCCACGGCAGCACGCCCTCCCTCCGAAGCCTGCACCCTGAACAAGGCATTAAATGTCACGCAGCTGCAAGGGATGACATTACAGATTCCTATTGGCCAGTGAGACACGGGAGCTTTAAAATCTACCATTTTGATAGCCCAGAAGCTACCACCATCTTTCCCTATGTAGGCAAGGAAGCAGGAGTACCAAGCTAAAATTAACAGGGTTCAACACCAGAGACCCCGCTTCAATACCATGTTCAAAAATAATTCACAGAAGCGCATGACTCTCCTTTAATTAAGATAAAAGGAAAGCAACCAATAGATTTGACATGATTGGCAGTTGGAATCACAATGAGAGGTTTAAGGTGCAACCCCAGTAAACCGTTATATATTTATTGAAGATGGCGACTATTCAGTAAGTGCAACTCCAGTGATCGCCCAAATACTGTAGCGTTTTGTGCTCTTTAGTGCAATAAATAAAAAAAAGGGAACTAAAATATATATTGGATTGGTAATAGGAAATATTTTAGTGGACCAGCCCCCTGGGGGAGGTGTGAAACCTGGTATATCATTTTAACTAGGGTTGGTTGGTTACATAAAACATGTTACCAATGTTTTCCCTTTCATTTGTCTCACTTCCCAGGGAAAAGGAGACACCAAGATCAGGGAGCCTACAAGTGATATAATGGCAGGGAGGGGGAAATAACCTGCAGACTTGCACTGGGAAGAGAAGACGAGGAGAAAGTTTAGGATACAGGAGTAATGAAACAGACAGGAATTCAGCCTGTGACGCCCTCCTCCCCCAGGGACTGAACCTCTTCTAACCTGCACACCCCATGTAACCGAGAAGGGGATATAAACCCTGATCTCCCACATGGCTACAGCCTGGGATTCACCCGCCCTCAGCACTAACATCTCGTCTCTCCACCTCGTACAGAGACAGACCATGGGGCAACGAAATGGAGACCGGAAATAAAAATGGCGCCCGGTCGGGGGATCCGCCCTGCGCCATTTTGTAAGAGCCGCGCCTCACCTGCAGCCCGGGTGGGAAGAGGCCTCGCTTCATCTTAGTGCCATGGTAATAGGGTTACATGGGGTCCTGTCCAGTCACAAAGAATCACCCACACAGTAATGAACATACCGGACCACACAGAGCTCAGGATCACTTTATATAAAAATGTTACTCCGGCCTCCATGTGTAACTATTTGTTCACAACAAA
>NC_134486.1:58745105-58815105 GCF_040206685.1 Ascaphus truei | reverse complement strand
TGGTTTTGAAGCAAAAGGTGACACTGTGTGTCCATTTGCATGTCATTTCCCAGAATCCCTTGCTGCAGTGGAAGTGCTGTATGCTGGGTGATAATGGTGAAAGGTGGGGTTTCAGACCTGCCTAAGACATGCAAATGAGCATACAGGAAACACACACACACACACACACTGAAAAAGGCCACAAGAAACCTCCACCATATAGCTAATTGCTCGCCTTTTTCACCCACCATAACTTAAAATGTGAATGGTAAATCCTACCCAGCCTTGAAAATTGCCGAGCCAATAAAACCAACCTCACACTTATGAGACCCAAAAGGTTGAAATGGCTGTCTGTGAGTGGTTTTACTGGCTTTGCATGTAAACCCATGCTTAGTTTTTCACACAGGGCTTCTCCATTTTGGCTTTATTTTTGTTAAATAAATCATGACTCGGTGTAATATGTCATGTGTTGTTGTTCATCTGAGGTTGTATTTACCGAATTTTTAGACCTGCTAAGGAACAGATGATTGTTATTATGTCCTGATATGTAAAACCATAGAATTCAAAGAGGGTGTACTTTCTTTTTCACACCACTGTATATGTGGTCAGGTCTCCCCTCTGGGAATCCCTCTAGGCTTTCCCTTACCTCCGCTGCAGCGGGGGAACGGCGGGGCATGCAGATGCCGCCGGAGTTGGCGGAGGACCTGCCGGAAAGACTGGGGAGAAGGCGTGCGGCAATCAGGGAGGTTGCGGCAGGTGTCCCGGTCACCAGAGGCTGTCGGTGGCTCCCGTAGGAGGGCGCCACCATCTTGAAAATACGACCCCGCTTGTCAGGGGAATGTCGTGTTGCTGGCCACCAGGCAAGAGATATGGCCCAAAGATGCTCCTCAGGTTATATACCTGCCAGAGACTTTACCACAAGGGTGCCCGCTCTTTTACCCTGGGCCAACATCCCCCCACACGATCTCCACCTCCTCTTACTACCCCAGGGAGTGGAGGACCATAAATATGGCCACCAGTACTCTGGCCCGACCTGACGTACCCCCACCCCGGGTAGCATTCACTTCAAGTACCACACAAGGGGCCACCATCTGGGCCGGGAGTCCACCACAGTCACCTTCCCCTAGCTGACAGACGAGAGGTGCTATGCCGGTCCTTAGTCCAGGGCCTGTAACCGATATTGGGCGTGACCCTGCCGCAATTAGTGGAGACCCTAACAATGTGCTCCGAAGCCCAAAACTATAGGAAACTAAAGGCTTCCTTCAGGACAACTCCTACCCCCATGGGCGAAGAAGGGATCGATTCCTGGAGGGAACACACCCTCAAGGTACTTGACGAATGGCCCTGCTCAGTATGCAATGCAATCAGGACGCCGACCTCCCGGCCCACAAGATCGTGGAGCTGCTGGTGCGCATCTACAGAAAAGATAAAGATGAAAGCGGACTGTGGCCAAATACTACGGCCTCAGACAAAAGGACGGAGAAGACCTGTCCATCTTCATTCAACGGATCCAGCTGGTCCTCTGGAAGCTGCAGAATCATGACATCATCCCTGCCTCCATAGTGGATGAGTAACGTCGCAAACAATTCCTTTCAGGGGCAATCCCCACCCATCACATAGTAATCATGATTAGGTGCTCTCTACTACAAGGGCCTCCCCCCACCTTCGAGGAACTCTTGGGGTTAGTAAAAGGACACAAATCATATACACGCTTGCATATTCCCATGAAGACCAAAGAACCTCCCAAGAGTGGACCCAAGGGAGCGTCAGCTCCAAAGTCCAAAGAAACCTACAGCACTGAGGAGGATCCTCCACCCTAGTCGCCTCCAGCCAAGTCCAAGACTTCCGGGAGAGCATCCCCTACTTACGGGGCTCACATGGATCCAAATGGCATCATCTGCTATAACTGTGGCAAGAAGGGACACTTTTCAAAGGATTGACCAGACAAAAAAAACTCCAATTAGGATGATCCATTCTCAATCCATGGTCTGCAAGGTCCAGACAGCAGAAACCACTGCCCCGGCCGCTTAAAGCGCACCAGCGCCAACCCCAGATGAAACCCTTCCATCGGATGCATTCCATCGCGTAGGACTGGCTGCCATCATCCGTGTTATCGTGGATAGAATATATGCATCGGCGTTGCTGGAAACCGGGTCCCAGGTGACTATCGTGTACAGGTCATTCTATGACCAACATCTCAAATATTTGCCATTACAGTCTGCAGACAAGATGAAACTATGGGGCCTCAGCAATGAGGATTACCCCATCGACGGCGTGGTGCAGGTTTGACTGGAAATACCCTAGCTAAACACCAGCAAGTCCCACACCATGGATTTTGAGGCCCTAATCTGCCCTGAACCCTGGGACTATCCAAGTTCCCCGATCATATTGGGGACCAACACTGATGTAGTACGGGTGATGATTAGAGCTTACCTGAAGGACGCCGGAGAACTACCCCTTTCTGCCCTGCAGATTCACCCTGTGCTTAGGGAAGAATGTTGCAAGGTGTCGGCCCAAGAGGGACACGGGGACATGTACAACCTCCGAGCTGGGATAACCCAGATTCCACAAGGGGGAGTAAAGTGCACGGTAGCCATCATATCTCCCAGGAGGTGGGGGAATGTGCACTACATATATATGTATATTTTTATATATATATACATATACACATACTGTATACATACATATGTACTCGCACACACAATACAGGAGCACCAACAAGGATCTAATAAAGAAATTGGATTTATTAATTCCATAGAAGACCAAAGTATCTCAATGTTTTGGTTGCCATGAAAAAGGTCCCTTTGGGGACCGAAACTTCGGGATACTTTGGTGTTCTATGGAATTAATAAATCCACTTTTTTTTCTTACATCCTTGCCAGTGCCTGTATTTGGTGTATTTGATACCCCCTGAAGTGCATTTCTCTATTTACCTGGTATGGATACTAATTCCTAAGGTGATATATATATATATATGTGTATGTAGAGGTATCAGTACCGTGTTAGCCGAGCTTCAATAATCAAAAAATAAATAGATGATACCGTTCTGTGGCTAACAAAATGCTTTTATTTGTGCGAGCTTTCGAGATACACTGATCTCTTCTTCCGGCGATGTTACAATGAATGAAGCAAGCAAAAGGTATACTTAACAACAGTGTCTCTTGGAATGTTATCTGTGCTAGTCCTTCCCCCGGTGTGGATGTGTTTTATGGCTAGAGGTGTCAAAAGGTTCCTGAAAGCAAGTGATGTAAGAGTGTGTGTGTGTATCAGTGTGAATAAAAATGAATGGAGAGCCCACAGTATATATAGTGCTTTACAAAAGGTGTGTGTGGAGTGGGAGTGGATATAAATGGTGTGGGTGGGTGTGGAAATGTGAGCGATAGTAGCACAACTAAAAGTGTGTGTGGATACTTTGTGGTTCCTATTGGTGTATAGGGATGGAAAAACAAGGAGTATTAGTATGTGTAAGAGACAGCTGTGTGTGCATACATATAGCACAGTATGTACAGACATGGCCTTTAGCGCTCATGGGAAGAGAGTTCACTTGTGTCAGTAATGACTCATAAAATTTCGATCTCTGTTTAGGCCACTGCTAAGTGTCCCGAACAGTTGCATAAATTTGTATTCATGCAACCGTCTCTCTTTCGGTGTTTTAAGATTACCTTTGAGTATGGCAACCCTCAGATCGTTCATCGAACAGGAGACAGTCCTGTTGGCGAACATTTCTCTGACTCTGGCCATAAGATGAACGATCTGAGGGTTGCCATACTCAAAGGTAATCTTAAAACACCGAAAGAGAGACGCACGCGGTTCTTTGAAAATTTCCCTGCTCGCGCTGAAAAAAAAAAAAAAAGCCTTATTGGCTGACAGGACTTTTGATTTTTTTTTCCCCATCCAGGCTCAGACCACGCAGGCGCATCCTCTTCCTTTCTGGAGCTTGAAGAGGTTAGTACTCACTCCATTGCATCCCGCTGCCCCGCTACTGTGTGAACACCCCCCCCCCCCATTGGCTTGTGGCTTGTGTTCCCTGCTTCCCGCCCGGTCCCCGTGTCTGCCCGCGGGGCAGGAGGTGGTAGCAGAGGTGTTCCCCTCCTGTCCCCGCTTCCCCCACGGTCCCCGTGTCTGCCTGCGGGGCGGGAGGTGGTTCCCCTGGTCCCGCTTCCCCTCCCGGTCCCCGTGTCTGCCCGCAGGGCGGGAGGTGGTTCCCCTGGTCCCCGCTTCCCCTCCCGGTCCCCGCTTCCCCTCCCGGTCCCCGCTTCCCCTCCCGGTCCCCGTGTCTGCACGCGGGGCGGAAGTGTAAGGTCCCGGGGAACACCTCTCTCAAAGAGGGTTCCCCCGCGACTCTACTCACCCGGCGCGCTCTGCCTCCACTGCTTCACCGCCGCGAGCGGGACCTTCCTTCCCCGCGGCTGCTACGGGACGCGCGCATGCGCGTGCACGCCCACGGACTTTTATGTCCTCCCGCAGGAGGAGCTCCCGCCCCCAGCTCGGGCCGCGTGTACCTCTCTTGCGCGGTGCACTCGCCTGATGCGCGTGCACTGCCCACAAGACTCGCGTCAAGCTATCAGCTGTGGCAATCTTCCCTCACATATCCCTGCCTTCCTTGGGGCCACTCCCCCATCACTCCCCCTCTTCCTATTGGGCTCTCTTCCCATTTATACCCTGCTCAGCCATTCCTTCTTTGGCTGAGCATAGCTTTGTGTGACCTGCGTTACCCACGGTCGTGCCTGCCTTAGTGCTTTTTGTCTCTGTCTTCCCTAGTGATCTCCTGTGTACCGAACCGGCTTGGCTGTGGACCTGCTCTGGATTTGGCTTGCCCTCTGACCTCCCGCACTCTCCGACCCTCCACCTCGGCTTACGGATTCCGACCTACCTCCCGGCACTGGACCCCAGGCTCTCGGCACGACTATTCTACTGGAACCTCCCAAAACATCCGGCGAGTACCTGAACTTTCACCCTTACTCCCGTGCAGTTCCGGACGCCTACTATCCACCTTCCAGGCGTGTCCCTGCAGCTGTGGGTGCAGGTGTTACCCTTCTCACCTCAGTTCCGGGGTCCCTCCTTGTCTGTGGTGAGCGCAGCGTGACAGGAAGGTGGTTCTCCTGGTCCCCGATTCCCCTCCCGGTCCCCGTGTCTGCACGCGGGGCGGGAGGTTGTTCCCCCGCTTCCCCTCCCGGTCCCTGTGTCTGCCCACGGGGCGGGAGGTGGTTCCCCGGTCCCCGCTTCCCCTCCCAGTCCCCGTGTCTGCCCGCGGGGCGGTTTAAGGGATCGGGGTACACGCGCCTCTCAGCGGGTCCCCGTCACCCTGGCACCCAGTGCGGCCGCTCGTCCCAGACCCCCTCCCCGGCGGCTCCTTACCTCCTCTGGTCCGACACCCATGCTGCTCCTCCGCATGCTCCTGGTGTCGGACCAGAGGAGGTAAGGAGCCGCCGGGGAGGGGGTCTGGGACGAGCGGCCGCACTGGGTGCCAGGGTGACGGGGACCCGCTGAGAGGCGCGTGTACCCCGATCCCTTAAACCGCCCCGCGGGCAGACACGGGGACTGGGAGGGGAAGCGGGGACCGGGGAACCACCTCCCGCCCCGTGGGCAGACACAGGGACCGGGAGGGGAAGCGGGGGAACAACCTCCCGCCCCGCGTGCAGACACGGGGACCGGGAGGGGAATCGGGGACCAGGAGAACCACCTTCCTGTCACGCTGCGCTCACCACAGACAAGGAGGGACCCCGGAACTGAGGTGAGAAGGGTAACACCTGCACCCACAGCTGCAGGGACACGCCTGGAAGGTGGATAGTAGGCGTCCGGAACTGCACGGGAGTAAGGGTGAAAGTTCAGGTACTCGCCGGATGTTTTGGGAGGTTCCAGTAGACAGGCAGGCCTCCGCTCCACCTCTTGCTCTCATTGGTCCTCCTGTATATATAACCCCAGTCTGCCCTCTCCTTCCTCGCTCTGCATAGTTCTTCTGTGGCTTCGGTTGTTCGGTCGTCTATGCCTGGCTCTCTTCTGTATTGCAGCTCTAGTTCCTGTCCCTGCCCCCGTTGGATACCCTTGGATTTGATCTTGGCTCTCGTTGACTTCGTGTACCTCGCTTGGCTTTGGACCTTACTACGCTGCTCCCTCCTGCCCCTGACCTACGGCTCTCGGATCTCAACCCTCGGACTTCTGGCACCCCGGACACAGCAAGTATCAAGTTAACACTTTTTCACCAGGCCCGGCAACGCATCATACCACACTCCGGGCACGCCCTCACTGCTGTGGGTGCGTGTTATACCCTTACCCACCTCAGTATTGTGGACTGGCCAGGTCTATGGGCATTCAGGCGTTACATTATGCAGAGCCCAACAAATGCAGACTCCCCTGAGATGGGCCAAGGTGTATCTATGGACCACTGGCAATTTTTAAGCGATCAAGTCACGGCCGTGGCACAGCAGCTTTCTAACCTCTCCCTGCGGGACTCGCCAGCTGCACCGTCCCCTCCTGCCCCAGTACCCTATGGGCCTCTTGGAGCCACGTATTCCACCTTCCAACCGGTATGCCGGAGATCCCCTTACTTGCCGGGGATTCTTGAACCAATGTGACGTCCAGTTCGAGATGTCTCCATCTCGGTTTCCCACAGATCGCTCTAAGGTGGCCTATGTCTACGCCCTGCTGACGGGCGACGCTCTCGCTTGGGCTTCACCTCTCTGGGAGCACAGAGCTGAGATAACACAAGACTACCCCAGATTTTGGCGAGAGTTCCAGAGAAGCCAGGAGAGGGATTTCATGAGGGGAGATGCTGAGACAGATCTAGGAAAGAGTAGAGTGATTCTGGCAGCAGCGTTTAGGATAGATTGTAGGGGAGACCGGGAAGAGGCAGGAAGGCCGGACAGCAGGAGGTTACAGTAATCAAGACGGGAGAGAATGAGGGCCTGAGTCAGCGTTTTAGCAGTCGAGCAACAGAGGAAAGGGATGACTGTGTTTGTTTGTTCTGCCCTGGGGTGAATAGTACATTTGAAAGCTCCTTGTATTGACCTTGAATATATTTGTATATAGTTATCATATCCCCTCTTAGACACTTATTTTCTAATGTAAACAAATCTATATTAGCTAGCCACTCCTCATAAGTCAGATTTTCCATCACCTTTATTAATTGATGGCTATTCTCTGCACTTTTTCTAATTCCATAATGTCTTTTTTATGGAGTGGTGCCCAAAACTGTACTCCATATTCAAGGTGTGGCTTTACTAATGCCATATACAATAGTATTGTGTTGTGTGTGTGTGTGTGTATGGGGGGGGGGGGGGGGAGAGGGGTATACTGTGGGTATTGTGGCGTGTGGTGTCTACCATGTGTGGTTATTGTGGTGTGCTGGTTATTGTGGTGTGGGGGCTATCGTGTGGTATTGTGTGGGGGGGTATTGGGGTGTGGAGGGGAGGTCATGTTATTGTGGTGATAGATAGGAGATCAGACTACCGAGTACCGTGCTCAGCTATGTGGGATTCCTTGTAAAAGTGGATATTGGTAATAAATCATGTACAAATTGTATTATAACATGCAGGAAAAAACCATCTTCTATAGCATGTGTACCGTGTGATCCAAGAGATTAACCCCTTCCTTTGACGGCAGGACCTGTCTCTACGGGTAAAGTCAGTGATAAATGTCTGACTACCTATAAACAGTGTGTAGTCCCCCTAGGAAGCATATGGGTACATGGAAAAATAAGCCCCTAGCCGTAGGTGAACGGGCTGGGGTACTCACGGTTGAAGAAGTATGGCTATTCCTTCGGCGTGCATCACGCAAGCCTGAAACGCGTAAGAGAGTTTCATTTATCCACTACCATGCTATTCCTTCGGCGTGCATCACGCAAGCCTGAAACGCGTAAGAGAGTTTCATTTATCCACTACCATGATGTTGATCGTGGAATTAAGGATTTTTACTTACCTTGGTGTCTAGCCCCTGCATCCATTCTGCTGTGCTCCGCTTCCACCTCTCTGAGGATTTCTACATATGTTATTGTGGTGTGCTGGGTACTGTCGGGGGGAGGGTATCGTGGTGTATGGGTATCGTGGTGTACCGGTTATGTGGGTATTGTGGTGTAGGGGGTATCGTGTTGGTATTGTGGTGTTGGGACGGGGGGGGGGGGGAGTCATGTCGGTATTGTGGGTAGGGTATCATGTGGTTATTGTGGTGTGAGGGTAATATGTGGGTAATGTGGTGTGGGGGGTATTAAAGAGAGAAGGAGCAGTGAGTGAGAGAGAAGGGAGTGAGTGAGAGGAGGGCGGTAGAGAGAAAGAAGGGAGGGAGTTAGAGAGAGAAGAGGAAGGGAGGTGGAGTGAGCGAGAGGGGGAGAGTGAGCCGGAGAAGCTGTCTGCAGCCCTGGCTGGTATTATTCTTTATTTATATAATATTTTGCCAGGACAGATATATTGAGATACAGTATAGCTTTAAAGTATGTCCTGGTATGCAGAATAAAGAAAAAGTTCAAAAAGAAAATCACAATTACAAATATATTCAAAGTGAGATAGTTCTGAGGACTTGTATTTCTGATATTGTCATACAGTAGATTTTAAGGGCATCATATAGATTATTCCAGGAGTCTGGTAAGAGCCTGGTTCAGCTTCTTTAATAAACTGGGGGACAATTAGCAGAGATCTTAAGTATGATTTTAAATTGTATGCACTTGGTTTAAAGGGAAACCGATGGCAACAAATTATACTCCAGAACATCACACAGAGGCAGAAATCATTTACATGCAAATTCAGTGGTGTGAGATGAAGTATGATTCATCTTACATCATGTCTTACAAAATGAACTGTAAACACCATTTAGATAACTAGAACTAATTTGCCAAGGAGATAAGGAAAGTTGCTTAAATAAATGGAGACAAATGTCCCTGTAATCTATCTTAACAGTAGAGTACCTCTTTGTATTTCACATAACACAGGCCTTTAATAAATAAGGCCAGGTCGCCGCTGGCTACAGCAGCGCCCGCTGTGGCGGACGCTGCAGGGACAAGCGCCGCCCCACAATGGGGCCAGGTCCGAGGCGAGGGGGGGGCCTCCGCGGTGCGCCGACAGAAACTCCTGCTCTCAGGAAAATTGAGAGGAGGACTCGCGACGGAGCGTTAGGTCACGCCCTCGGCGGTTTAGCCAATGAGGGCGAATCTGCCGGGTGACGTCACGGCCACGCCCCCGTCACGCCCCCCCCCCCCTCTGTCTTTCCCCCTGCAGCTCACTACAGACCGGGGAATTTGGCTGCACGCACCGCCAGCCTCGCAGGCGCGCGTGCAGCACAGGCACTGGGGCCGTAGTTTTAGGCCTGTCAAACCCAGAATAGCTTGGGGCGAATTATTAAGTATGGCCTCCCCAGGAAAAAAATAAAATACTATGTAACCCTCCTTACCCGGCTCTTAAGGAGTTTACATGGCTTTGCTCAGTCTCTCATACCTTGTCAGGGTGCTGGATCCATGCAGGCTGGGCGTAGATATGCTAATGGTTAATGAAGGGCTCCAGGAACTTTTGTAGTAAAAACGAACTTTATTGACAGATGTCCACAATGCTCCTCACACATTGACATCATCCACAGTAGACATATTTCTGGTATATTATCACTGTACATCAGCTATACATATATATATATATATATATATATATATATATATATATATATATATATATATATGTGTGTTGTTATGTTTCAACACAGCGTAGGATCATATGTCCCAGATCAAAGGCAGGAAACGTAGAGTTTGGTGCACAGGGGTTTATTTACAGGGTACAAATCAGGAACCAAAATAAACAAAGACCGTAATTGAAACTTTGGGAGTGCTGACATACATCTTAGTCGCTTACTAACTGTGGGAGGGCTAAGCTCTTTCCCCACCTTGCACCAGCAGCTCCCCTTGCAGTCTCTCACAGGGCTGTCTGTGTATGTGCCTTCAGAGCAGCAGCAGCACAGGATCTGTCTGTGCTGCCTTTTACCTTGAAGCTCATTAATTAGGGCTCATGTGAAAGGGAAGGGAACTATGTACCTCTCCTCAAACACCTTCTGCTTGAGCACATCACATATCGACCTCCCCCCTCCCCCCGCCCCCCATCCTTTGTACAATCGTGATCGGGTGAGCACTTGTAAATAGGGAGATGTATACCCGGGACAATGTGTCTGCATTTCCATGTTTGGAGCCTGGCCAGTGTTCAACAGTGAACTGGTACCCCTGGAGACTCAAAAACCAGCATGTTACACAAGCATTTTTTCATTTATTTTGCTGCATGTACTTTAAAGGTGCATGGTCTGTTATTAGGGTAAACTTTCTAACTAATAAATAATATTTTAGAGTCTTTGTCACGGTAGCTAGTGATAGGTTATAATATACACAAAATGTCTGGGTTGAATTGAACACGACTTAGATATAATAAAGATAGTTTATTCCTTAGATAGGTGAACACACAAGATGATACAAATAACAGACAAAATATAGCACTTACTTAGGGGTTGGGTAATGAAGCAATCAGGTACAGGATTGGCAATTCATACAGCAATCAGGCATCAAGTAGTTGGTAAAATCAAAGACCCTGGGCATAGGGCTGACACTGGTTTATATGTGATTTCAGTCCTATACCCTGGCATTGAGTGCAAGACATTGGATGACAATTATCTGCACCCAATCCCTCCTTGCCAGCTAACGTGGGAACATTGTTAGATCATGCCCCCAGTTAGTTGGCACATGCGCACCTCTGGGCCTTGGGGTCTCATTTCTTTAGCCCCACACAAAAGTCAGGGCGCCTATAAGTCTACCAGACTTGGATCTGGTCAGGAAATCCTTTGTTTGTAAGTGTGAATTATAGCACTTACAGACCACTCACGTCCTGCGTTTCTCCGCCCTAATGTATACAACAAGAGTGGTTGAGCCTTTGATCAGGGGGTCTGTTGTAGACAATGGGTCGCCCCCCTGAGCATTAACATTAAACAGAGCCAGTGACTTTCGCGGGCTTTTATCCCCGCTTTGAAACACAATACAATTCTTAATATATATACATATTGAAATAATCCGTTCGGCTGGGCCGAGCGGGCCGAAACTTGCCAGACCCTCATGCCGAAGGGGACTCTCCATGGTGGCCAAGAGATACACAATTACAGTTTAAAAGCACTTTTGGAACACGAGGCTTTTTTCTCTCATGGCAGAAACCCAAACTTTGCAATTACCATGACTCCGTTCTGTTGCCACGAGAGGGTCGCTATTTGCCATGCAATCCTGCCGGAACTAGGACTACATGGTAACCGAATCTCAGCCCTCTAGGTTGAACAGAACCGGAGACTTGGGTTCCAGGTTTCTGCTCATTCCGACTTAGCCGTTTTTACTCGCGTCTTTTACCTTCGCCATTAGAGTCTATGGTGCGACCCTTATCACGAGCGCGACCCTTTACCGGGGTCATTAACTCTTGGGGCCGGTTGGGGTCGAGTGAGGGGGATCCTAGGGTCTTGGGGATAAAAGAACTTTATTCCGGGGTGCCCTAGAACCTAAGTTTCCCACGCCAATTGACACTGAACTTGACCGGGAGTGATCAAAGCTCTCTTTCAGATAATGTATCCGCTTTTGCGGTCTGCGGTTTGAATGGCTGCCAACCCGTTCCTGGAGGTCGGCTTCGAGGAATCCCCATTGAAATGAATGGCTCCATTGACTTACAATGGGGAACCGCCGCTCCTCCTTTCGGGCGCAACCTGCAGGTCTTCTCTGAGAACGTGCCCAAATCGCCGGAATCCCCATAGGATTGTATGGAGCTGCAACAGCGGCCTATGGGAAACTGCAAAATGGAGCCTGCAAAGGCGGGAAAATGGAACAAAGGGCTATAATCACTTCCTAACTATTAACCCTTCTCCTCCCGAACGGATCCCAGTGTGAGTGTTGGTGCAGACACTGGAATGGGGAAAATACATTGTTACAGGGGAATACACATTTGGGTGCTGAAGCAGGGTAAAAACACATTACAGGACCGCAGTCCAGTTAACCCCTTGCCTCCCAAGTGAGGTCAGGGGGTGACCACCCCTTTAATACCGGACCAATCCCCCTCTCCCTCTACAGTCTTCACTGCCCATTTGATTGCCAAGCCCTCTTTTTCAACTACGGCATACCTTTTCTCATGGAGATTTAGCTTTCGGCTAATATACAAGTGGGGTGTTCCTCTGTTCCGACTCTTTGTGACATGACCGCTCCTATCCCTACATCCTAAGAGTCATACTGAACCTGAAATTCTCTGGTGAAGTCTGGGGTGGGCACATAATGCATCCTTTAAGCTTTGGAAAGCCTCCGGCTTGTCAGACCACTTCACCATGATCGAACTCTTTCCTTTCGTGAGGTCGGATAGAGGGGTTGATAGGCCAGGCCGAGGAAGGCTTTAGCAAAAACAATGGTACCGGGCGCTTCTAATAGTGACTAAACAACAATTAAGTGATGTAAACGTGATTAATAAATGAATTATAATAATGTGAAAAAAATCCTTCACCAATAGTGAAAATATATATAAAAGATAGCAGCTCTACACCCTTAAAGGACTGTCCAAGTCCAGAGTTTGTGCGTTTTCTTCCAGGTGGGAGGAGCGCTCAATTCTTGGGATAATAAACAGGGAAAAAAATGGAAGAGATAATAGTGCAGACCAGATACAATAGGTGCAAACAATATCTCTCAAAAGATCTCTCTGGTCCGTTTGCCAGCACCTCCTTACGTCAGCTCATCAATCGGCTCCCAAGACAGTGTCCTCCACAATTGTTTAGGATAGATTCTACGCGTTTCGTAGCTGCTTGCCACTTCGTCAGGAATCATCATGAGACCAGAGAGACTACAGCGGGAGACAGAATCTTCCGTCCTGACCGCTACGTCACAGGAAGTGACGTCACCGGACGTGACGTATGCGGAAGGATCACCAAGTGACTGTATGAGCGGCATCCCCCCACGAGTCACCTACGGCTCTCTCCAACGATTGTAACTACTCTGCAAATGTGAGTGTAATACCTGTGTGTATTTATGCCATAATATACCCTTATGCACTACACCATTGTGTGCTCTCTCTTTTTTACATCCTCGGGAGTTACACTCCAATGCACGGACGTCCTTAGCCCATCAGATGTACTGATCTGACACTTGTAACATCAGAAGGCATCCTTTATACCAGGGCTCCAGTAAGAGAGAGAATGGTCTCTGACACGTCTGTCTTTCACCTATATATTGTGAGTGTGATCTTTTGAGAGATATTGTTTGCACTTATTGTATCTGGTCTGCACTATTATCTCTTCCATTTTTTTCCCTGTTTATTATCCCAAGAATCGAGGCAGGCTTTAACCTGTTTCTTAGTTAGCAGCCTCAGCCACTCCCTAATCGTCTTCAGTTTTGCAGCCTGTGGTTTTACCAGCCCTCTACCAACCGTATACCCCAAGTATTTTGTCTCTTCTAAACCTATGGCACACTTAGTAGGGTTTGCCGTCAGACCAGCTTCCTCCAGGGAGTGTAGAACTTCCAGTACCCTTTTCAGGTAAGAGTCCCAGTCATTACTGTGGATGATCACATCATCCAGGTAGCTCGCTGCATAGTCCGTATGGGGGTTTTAACACCCGGTCCATCAACCTCTGAAAGGTCGCCGGAGCCCCATGTAGACAGAAGGGTAGGACCTTATATTGGTACAGCCCGTGGGTGTCTCCCATGCAACAATTCAAAAAGGGGAGTAACCTGTAGAGGCCTGAGTATAAGGGATCTGTCTGGATACCTAAGATGGCTGCCAACAGGAAGTGACCTTTCACCCTCACTAAAGCTACCGTCGCCATCTTGCTTCCTGGCAATTCCTGCTCCTGACTTCCTGTCAGCCTCTCTCTGGCCCTCATTGCCAGCAGCTGCATCTGGCCTTTAAATAGCAAGCAGTTGCTCCCTTCAGTGCTCGTGCAAAGTACTCTGTACCTTGTACTGCTTGAGCCCTGTCTTTGCCTCTGTATTTTGTGCTTGACCTGACCACCCCTGCCTGCTGCCGGCCCCGACCCCAGAATTGGACTTGACTCTCCCAGAATCTAAGGCCTCAGA
Organism: Ascaphus truei; assembly: GCF_040206685.1. Classification (NCBI taxonomy): domain Eukaryota; kingdom Metazoa; phylum Chordata; class Amphibia; order Anura; family Ascaphidae; genus Ascaphus; species Ascaphus truei. The sequence goes on along the minus strand of NC_134486.1, from coordinate 58,801,088 downwards.
TCCTAGGCCAAGGTCGGTGTACTACTCCCTTCCTCTGCCCTGCGGGTTCGTATCCTGTATTGCAGTCACCACCGTTACACTAAGGAACTTCTCTTATGGCGAACAATAAACATGGTAAGAGGAAATCCCAGTGTTTATCATCTCATTCTATGGCCTTTTGCAGCATATGTTTCAGTCTTGTTAAATCGCTCCACTAGGCCGTCTGTTTGAGGGTGATAGACTGAGGTGCGTAAATGTTTGATATTAAACAGTCTGCACAGCTCTTTCATAAACCGGGACATAAAAGGGGTTCCTTGGTCCGTTAATATTTCCTTGGGGATCCCGACCCGACTAAACAATAACATTAATTGATTTGCTATGAGTTTAGCGGATGTATTCCGGAGGGGAATTGCTTCCGGATATCATGTGGCATAGTCTACAATGACTAGAATGTGTTGATGGCCCCGTGCTGACTTGGGTAATGGGCCTACCAGATCCATACCAACACGTTCAAAAGGAACTTCAATAATGGGTACGGGTACTAACGGACTATGGAATGATATTATTGGCGAGGTCATTTGACATTCTGGACACGTCTCACAATAACGTTCTACCTCTTTGTGTAGGCCCGGCCAGTAAAATCTTGCCTTTATTCTATCGGTGGTTTTATTTACCCCTAGGTGTCCCCCCAAGATATGGCTATGGGCCTGATCTAACACCTGACTTCTAAAGGATTTTGGCACCAGAAGTTGCTCTAACCTATCGGGGGTCTTATCTTTCTACCCTATACAATAAGTCATTATTGCAGATAAAGTAGGGTGGTGATGGCATAACGTCGGGGTTAACTGGTACCCCATTTATGCTCAAGGCAAATTTTATGGGAGCAACCTGTAAGTCCTGAAAATCTAGTTCTAGTTCTGGAGGGTCCTCAATCGCAGGTTCTTCATCCGCTATACCCTCTAACAGAGAACCGGGATCTACATGATCGGGAACCTCAGACACTAGAGGTACATCCTGGACACAATCCGATTTTCTTTCCCATAGTTTACAAAACCACGGGAAATCCTGACCCAATAATACCTCATAAAACAGATTAACCACTACCCCGACCTGGGCCGAGGGGGTTTTCTATTTACACGTGCAGCTGGGTAAGTGCGATTATCCCCATGGATATAGGTTACTTGTTATGAGATTCCTGGCAGAAGCCCTGATTTAACAAGATGTGCAGCGACCAACGTTAATATCAAGATTTGCTCTTACAGGTGCCCCATCTACTTTGACTTCACACATCCCATTTTTCTCTAAATGTCCCTTCTCTATAACAGTCAGCTTAACAGCAGGAACCCCGTCCAAAAAATACACCACAGAAATGTCACATTGCATTCGGTCAGAGTGGATAGGGCAAACAGCCGCCACATGTCCAAGTTCATGGCATTTGTAGCATTCAGTGTAGTTCCCAGAACTGGGTCGGTCGGGTTTCTCCAGTCTACTGGAAAGAATCTGACAGGAGTCCCTCCTATGTGCCGTGGGACTTCCAACTCCTTTATTAACGTCTGAGGCCTTGTGGCTTGTTAGGCCGAGGAACAGTCTTACCGGACCTCCTGACATGTGGAGGATCGGGGACCGGAAAACTCGTCGGGACTTGAACTCTGGGACATCCCTTCAGCAGCAAAGTGACTTCGACTAAGGCGACCAACTGCTCTGCATTTTTGGGGTAATTCTGGCTGACCAACTTCTGGACGGTGCGAAGAACCCCTGCAGGAACCAGTCTATGATGACCCTCTTGACAATGGGAGCGGCGGTACATTCATCAGGCTGGAGCCACTTTTGCTTAGAGTAGATGAGGTAGTAAAGTTGGGAGCGTGGAGCCTTTCCTGCATCGTAACACCAGGAGTGGAACCGCTGGGCCTGAACCACGATGGTGACATCTAGCCATGCCATAATCCCAGCCTTCGGAGTGTCATAGTTTTTCACTTACTCTGGTTCCAAGTCATAATAGGCTTTTTGTGAGTCACCCACCAGGAAGGGGGCGATTATTCCAAGCCACTGCTCGGCTGGCCATCTTTTGCGGGCTGATGTACACTCAAAAATTGATAGGCTTGCCTCAACATAATTGTCCATCGTCATTTTCTGGATGAGGTGAGATTTCATCTGGCGAACAACCTGTGGGGCCCCGCTAATCTGGGCAGTAATTCTCTCCCCCAACATTAGGAGCTCATGGTGTAGGCGAAGGTACGCCCCGTATTGCTCTTTAGAGTCTGAAGTAGGGACAGCGCCATCTGCTGTAGTAACAACGCAGTGTTTTCAGTTTGGGACTTTGCCAGTTTATGTTGTGTCTTTGCCATCTGTTGTAAGCCCTGCATTAAGGTAGCAGTACTCTGCTTGGTTGCGCTGTAGAATAGCCATATTCTCTGCTCGGGCACACTGTACCGTGGTCAGAAACTCCTCCATAGTTTCCACTACTCTGTGCCTTGTGGCCTGTCTGCATTAAACTTCACCAATTGTGATGTCTCAGTCACAGCTAAAGATCTTATGTCCCAGATCAAATTCAGGAAACGTAGAGTTTGGTGCACAGGGGTTAATTTACAGGGTACAAATCAGGAACCGAACTAACTCCACTTTGGGAGTGCAGACTAATACATCTTAGTCACTTACTAACCGTGGGAGAGCTAAGCTCTTTCCCCACCTTGCACCTTGTACCTGTGGACAGGCAGCAGCTCCCCTTGCAGTCTCTTATAGGGCTGTCTGTATGTGCCTTCATATCAGCACAGCAGCAGCACATGAATGGTCTGTGCTGCCTTTTAACTTGAAGCTCATTAATTAGGTCTTAGGTGAGAGAGAAGGAAACACACCCTGGAAGGTGCTGGGTCCTATGTACCTTCTGCTTGAGCACATCACAATGTGTGTGTGTGTGTGTGTGTGTGTGAGCGCATGATGAGAAGCGCCAGCGCTCGCGATCCATGAGCAGACAATTACATTTCTTTTCTGTTGCGTGACTACCGGATCACGTGAGCGTTTCACCCAATGAGGGCGAACTAGCTCCATGACATCACGGACACGTCTCCGACATGCCTCCCAGTCGCATCTACCCCATGGCCACAAATCGCTCTTGCTTCAGGCACACATGACGCCACGAGCACGGTCTTGCACGCTCACCATGGATGCAGCCTAAGCTGTAAGGAATACACAGATGTACAATAAACCATATGCAAGTTACCCCCAATTTAATATACTTTAATTAGCACTTAAGCAATATTGTCTTTTACAAGGATATTGGGCATCTGGGTTACATGAAGTAATATTTTCTTTAAGCAGCTATGCGTTGTTGGGAGCATAGTGGTATAAAGATATATAGTCCCTATTTGCAACTTACTGTATTATTGTTCAAGGGGCTGAACTGTTTTAAACAAAGTTCACTCTTTGTTCATCAAGTGCTTTTTAGTTCTTTTTTAGTTAGAATTTTATGTTGATCAGCAGTACAACAAGTTTCACCAACATTCCTCATTTGTTTTTGCATTTTTGCTATGCACTTGCTATTCACAAGAAAAATACCGGCGACCGCACCTGGGACCAGGACGGACCAAACCGTGAGATCCGTCCTAGGTTTCATACCTTGAGGCTCTTTTAAAATATTTGTTTGTGAGTTTGCATTTTTATCCCTAAAACAACTTGTGTTACTTACAGTAATTCTATTACACTATTGTGCTTTTTTTTTTTTTTTTCTTTCCAAGTGGAAGTCTTTTCAGGTTTTGCACATCTAGTCTATCCATATTTTTCACCTAATGTAAGTCAATTATATTTTTCACATATCACTCCTTCATTGGGCACTCACTTTTACTATATATATATTTTGTGTTTGTGCCCTATTTTTGTATTTTTCTTTAAGTGCAATACATGCCTGCTTTATCCAGGTAACTAGTGTATCTATTACTCTTCTACTTCAGAATATACACTTTAATACATAGAATTGCACCATTTGTGTTTTTTTCTACCCCGCATGTGTTTCCTGGGAGTTGCGCTCCAATCTTTGCATTTCGATACAAGGTTTATCAATTACCCAGATGAGACCCCTTAACCCTTTGCGGTCCAATTAATTTTCACTAAGTGCGCCAGCAGGTCTAATTTAATTTTCAAAAAAAAAATCACGTACAGCTCAACCCCGTTATAGCGCGAACTGCACACTGCGCACACTCACAGCACATTGCGCACACTCACAGCACCCTGCACACACTCACAGCACACTGTGCACACTCACAGCACACACAGCACACTCACACCACACACACCACACTCACACCACACACACCACACTCACAGCCCCCCTACCTCTGGTGTCAGCTGCTGGGGCATCGTGGGGCTGCCTGCGGGGATCGGTGCGGGGCTGGTGGGGGGGATTGGTGCTGGGCTCTGGGGATCGGTGCAGGGCTGGGGGGGGGGGAATCGATGCCGGGCTGGGGGGGGGGGATCGATGCCGGGCTGGGGGGGAATCGGTGCCGGGCTGGGGTGCGGGGCTGCTGGCGGGGATCGGTGCAGGGCTGGGGGGGATCAGTGCGGCTGCTGGGAGAAGTGCAAGGGGAATGCTGGGGATGTACAGTGACTGCGGGGGACGTGTGCGGGTGCCAGCGCCTCACTCCACCTCTTCCCCCCTCCCCGGTCAAATATGTTGTCGGATATATTCCGACATTGGACCGCAAAGGGTTAAACATGTCACTGGAGGACTTCCTGGTTACGGTTATCCAAGATGGCCGCTTGCACCTGGAGCTCCATCTGTGCCTTTGCAGAATCTGCAGCCATCCCAGCACGAATTGGCTTAAAAATCTAAAAGAAACAAAGCAGTGGCTGTCCCAGACATGGGTCTCTTCAATGAGGGGTGTATTGCCGCTGCGACCCCTTGCCCTGGAAGTCCCAGAGAAATATCCCTGACAGTCAGCGGGGCCCATCTCCCATACTGGCCGGTAGCGGTGCTGTTCGCTTCCACGGCTAGCAGCACGGCAGACATCTGGCTGGCCCGGGAATGGGGGCTGAGAAGTGATATCCCTGGGAACGTCCCTGGCACTGCTTGTGCCTGCTGCGTGCAGCTGCTGGGATGTGAGTGAGAGGCCTGATAACATCACAAAGCCTTGCGAGAGCTGCATGTAAAGGGAGCTGCATATACACTACAGAGCACTGCAGATCAAATGAGGAGTCCCACTTAAAGGGCCGTACACAACTATAACATTACTCCTATAGAACATAAAGACTTCCTCACAAAAACACACCAGGCATGTGTGCATTTTCACTCTTTTCTGACCGGGCGGCTGACCTGTGGCCCTATGGCAGAGAAATTAAGAAGATGTAAGGTGAGCACGCATGTCTCCCCTGATCCCTCTTGCCAGCAAAGCACAAATGTAAATTCTCATCTACTCAGAATGTAACAGCTAAACAACTCCACTGTACACATCATTTGGACTTTTAACTCCTAATAGGCTGCTAAATTACTCTTCACTGTAATATGTAAAGATTTCTTTCCCTGCTGGGCACCAACATGTTGCAAAGGGCTCAGAGTGGAGAAAAAAAAAAACACCAAAATCCACTGACCCCACCTGTACCTCTGAACTGGGACCAGACCAGCTGGACAAATGAAAGTCTGCAGAGACAAATGAATCCATCACACAGACCATTGATTCTAATATGAGGCGGATATAGGCGGAGAACACCGCTGATACGAGGAGGCTGTTCCCACACCTCAGGGAGGAGATGGCCACTAATGTGACCTGGCAGTTTGCGGTATTCAGGGAACAGACGGCCACTAATACGAACAGGCTGTTTGCAGAGTTCAAGGGTGAGATGACCAGAACTATGAACCAGAGGTTTACAGAGTTTAAAGGAGATTGCCACAATAATGAATCAAATCAATGACCACACATCTAGAATCAATAATGTGGAAATAAGAGTCTCAGACATAGAGGACCAAACTACCTCTCATATGCTGCTCATGGATGAGCTAAAGAGACAAAACACCCAATTGACAATCAAGATAGATGACTTAGAGGACAGGTAAAGGAGAAATAACATAAGGATTGTATGCATTTCTGAGAAGATCAAAACAACGGATCTACTCACATTCAACTCAGAGGATCTCCCCAGACTTTTAAAGATGGCCGACCAACACACCCAATCAAAATCGAGAGAACACAAGGGTTGGGCCCAGAAAGGGATGGCCACTCCAATACCACAAGACCTAGACTGGTACTAATTAAGATGCTGAACTTTCAGGAAAAGGTGGCCAAGCTGAGAGCCTGTAGAAAAGCCTGTGAACTCTTGTTCAAGGGAAACAACATTTTCCTCTTCAAGGACTTCTCAGTAGATCTCAGAAAGATAAGAAGGGAGTTCATCCCTATTTGTTCCGCTCTTTTCAAAATAGGGAATCAAGTTCACCCTAATATACCCGGTGATCCTGAAAGTTTGCCGAGATGATGGGGTTCAATCCTTTGATATCACCAGAAGAAGCAGAGCATCTGACTCGAAACGCAAGACACGGCTATAAAACCGAATTCTTGAAGGACTCATTGATACCACTGGGCTCCTCTGAGCTCTGTATACTTCCCTTTTGCTGGTGGGTAGTGGTCACACTGCCTAATGTTCTTGAATGTAATACTGTTATGTAGCCTTAGATTAAGAAAGTATAATAACTATATGTAGACCTGTTGAGTAGATTTGTTCTTACTAGCTTTAAGTTGGCTGGGAGACTCCCAGGTTTCCAGGTAACAGCCACAGTGTGAGTTCTCCCAGTAAGGTCCCTGTAATTCACTTTACTTGCATACATGTAAGTATCTTCACTGGTATATACCAGTTTTTAACTGCACTAAGTTACATAAGCTTACACTTAGTTTATTAACCCCTTCAGGGTATATTTCACAGTACATTTGTATGCATTTAGCATAGGGACCTGCTATTGAGACTTACCTTGACGTTGGTTAGCAGTCTTAACATTATTTGATCAAAGGATGTAACCAAAAGTCTCCTTTGTCTTACAGACTTAGGTTTCACTATGTATATTTATTTCCCCATTTATTGTTAGCCCAATGGGAGAAGCGCAGGGATTCACTTTCTGTTTTTTCACAGTGTGAGTTGCCATGCTTTAGTATAAGACATGGTTTGTTATCTAAATTCGCTCTCTTTATTGTTTTGGTTGCTTCTTCCCTTCTGTTTTCCAATTTTCCCGCTTTTCTCTGCTCTCTTCCGTTCTCTCTCCCCGACTCGCAGGTGTGACAGATCCACATCTCTATATCTCAATCAATCACAGAAATGTTCCTATCGCAAGTTATTCTTCTGTACCAAATAAGTTGACAAAGGTGACTTTCTGGAACGAGAACGTTATTCATTTCAGCTCTAGCAGGGGGTTTGCTTGCCGGCTTAAAAAAGCTGCTCACTCTCTGCTGGGCAAGGTTTTTTGCCTTCCTGCTCATAGCCCAAGGGGCTCCACTTGTGGAGAGTTCTTATGCACCCCCCGTGTGGTGCTGGGGCCCCCCATGCGGCGCTCTCTTAAGATGGCCGCCTTCTCTCTCCTCACCACTCTGCTGGGGTCTATATCCCCCTTTATTGCTCTCTTCCCCCCCTGGCTAGCCTCTGGGATATTGTAGTACCTTTTATTTTCCTTGCTGTCCTGGGGGGGGGCATACTGGCTCATCAGGGGGGGGGCTCCGCTTGTTTCTCTCCTTATGCCTGCCGTTTATCGTCACAGGTGTTCCCCGCACTCCACAGGGGGGGGCGGGGGCCCGCTCCCGAACACCGCCGACCTCTCTCCTCCTCCGGTCCCCCAGGACTCTTGGCGTCTCACCGCCTCTCCGCTCCGGTCTCTCTAGGGAGCTTGTGCGTTGCGTGCTATGGCAGGGAAGATCATGCGGCAGGGGCTCACCGGCGTGCTCCGGATCAATCACGGGAGAGGTACTGTAGTGTGCGCTTTACTTTTCTGGTGTTTTTAGTTGTAAATCTATTCTTTATTGGAACTATACTTGAGGAGGGCTCCGGAACTTCTCCTTCACGCCGCCATTCTTGTCGACGTCACCGGAAGTCTCCTCGAATGTGAACGTTATTAACTCCCCGATGAAATGAAGACAGATACTTAATCACCTAAAGAGGTTAGGTACAGTGTAAAGGAGGGAAGAGGTTAACTCCCTTCCCAGATTGCACGGGTGTTGTATTTCACACCTGATCAGGGAGGTGTGGACAATGAACTCCTGATTAGGCATAAAAGGCAGGAAGCTGTTAGAGACAGAGAGACTGTTTACCCCAGAGAAGGGGGGCGGGGGGGACAGAAGTGCTCCACAGCTGCGGAAGCTGGTATAGAGGACCTACAGAGGAGTTTCTCTGGGCTCAACGTGGGGCTGAGTTTCCCTAGGAAGAAAGGAGGAGAGACCATGCTGAAGCAGGGCTGTCTGCTCCAAAAAGGACTAAGATAAGTTAAACCTTTATTATTGTATGCAGAGACTTTGTTACACTGTGGCATATGCCAGGGCATGTTTTGGCTTGGGAACCAGCTTAGCTGGCCATGCAGTTAGTGAGGGCGAAAGCTATGGTGTAGTTAGCTTTCCCTAAAGGGAATAGGTGTTTATTTTCTATGATTTGGTTTTCTTAAAAGGACAGTGCACCCGGAGTTTATTTGTTTGTGGCTAATAAACCACTATACTTAAGCGGAACCACCTGTCTGTGCGTCTATCTGCCCTTGCCTACAGGCCGCTCCGTCACATACAGACATAGCCATTTTACAGGAAACACACCTGACACAGACGGAACATGAAAAACTGAAACAAGGCTAGGTCCAATCCTGTTTTTCCTCACACTACAACAGTAAAAAGTGAGGGGTCGCCATCCTCTTTGGGAAGTCCATTGGAACTGGAAAACCAGCTGTGTGACCCAGAGGGTAGTACACCGTCTTTGAATTCCATTGTTTTACATATCAGGACATAATAACAATCAACTGTTCCTTAGCCGATCTACAAATTAGGTAAATACAACCTCAGATGAACAACAACACATGACATAGTACACAGTGTCATGATTTATTTAACAAAAATAAAGCCAAAATGGAGAAGCTTTGTGTGAAAACTAAGTACACCCTTAGTGCTTCCATAGGAATTAAGATACTAAGTAGCAGACAGGTGCTGCTAATCAAATGCCCTTGATTAATTAATCATCAGCAAGTGTGACCACCTCTATAAAAGCCGAAGTTTTAGCAGTTTGCTGGACTGGAGCATTCAGGTGTGTGTTAACATAATGCCAAGGAGGAAAGACATCAGCAATAATCTTAGAGAAGCAATTGTTGCTGCCCATCAATTTGGGAAACGTTATAAGGCCATTTCCAAACAATTTAAAGTCCATCATTCTACAGTGAGAAAGATTATTCAAAAGTGGAAAACATTCAAGACAGTTGCCAATCTTCCCAGGAGTGGACATCCCAGCAAATTCACCCCAAAGTCAGACCGTGCAATGCTCAGAGAAATTGCAAAATACCCAAGAGCTACATCTCAGACTGTACAGGCCTCAGTTAGCATGTTAAACGTTAAAGTTCATGAGAGTACAATTAGAAAAAGACTGAACAAGTATGGTTTGTTTGGAAGGGTTGCCAGGAGAAAGCCTCTTCTCTCTAAAAAGAACATGGCAGCATGGCTTAGGTTTGCAAAGTTGCATCTGAACAAACCACAAGACTTCTGGAACAATGTCCTTTAGATAGACGAGACCAAAGTGCAGATGTTTGGCCATAATGCACAGCGCCACGTTTGGCGAAAACCAAACACAGCATATCAGCACAAACACCTCATACCAACTGTCAAGCATGGTGGTGGAGGGGTGATGATTTGGGCTTGTTTTTGCAGCCACATAACCTGGAAACCTTGCAGTCATTGAGTCGACCATGAACTCCTCTGTATACCAAAGTATTCTACAGTCAAATGTAAGGCCATCTGTCCGACAGTTATAGTTTGGCCGAAATTTGGGCATGCAACAGCACAATGATCCCAAGCACACCAGCAAATCTACAACAGAATGGCTGAAAAAGAAAAGAATCAAGGTGTTGCAATGGCCCAGTCAAAGTCCAGACCTCAACCCGATTGAAATGCTGTGGCTGGACCTTAAGAGAGCTGTGCATAAACAAATGCCCACAAACCTCAATGAACTGAAGCAACGTTGTAAAGAAGAGTGGGCTAAAAATCCTCCACAACGATGTGAGAGACTGATAAGGCCATACAGAAATTGATTACTTCAAGTTATTGCTTCTAAAGGTGGTTCTACAAGCTATTGAATCATAAGGTGTACTTAGTTTTTCACAGATGGCTTCTCCCTTTTGGCTTTATTTTTGCTAAATAAATCATGGCAGTGTGTAATATGTCATGTGTTGTTGTTCATCTCAGGTTGTATTTACCTAATTTTAAGACCTGCTAAGGAACAGATGATTGTTATGTCTTAATATGTAAAAGCATGGAATTCAATGAGGGTGTACTTTCTTTTTCACATGACTGTAGATATACATAATGTATCCCCCTACTGGGAACCTATTTACCTGGCTTAAATCTGATGCTTCTCCAACTGTCAGTTCTCCCTGAACCCGAGTTCCAGAAGATTCTGTCCTATTTATACCCCAGTTTGATGTCATTGTCCCCTGGCAGAACGGGGGCAGGGTTAACTTCTGCTGATCACCCCAGCACCTTGTGACTAGGAAAAGGGGCTTTACTCTGTTTGAGCCCACACAGTTAACCCCTTAAGACCCTAGTAATCCTAAAAGGGGGTTAGAAATCTCTTTATATATAGTTCCCACTGACCAGACGCAATAGGATTATGGTGGATAAAAAAATTACAAACCCCTCAACCATTTATGATACAGAATTTTTTATTTTTTTTGCAGTTTTGAAAAAACGGTCCTTCACGATTGTTACGCATATATTGATTAAAGTGCAGATGAGGATTCTGGGTAAAAACATTCAAAAGAGCACAGTGAGTGTGTTACTTTTTTACTTTGTATCCATTCGGAACATTGAGACTACCCTACAGCCTATAAGTGTGCAGAACATACTGGTTTCAGGAAGTACAGATTTAGAAAAACCCACTCAATGGCAACTATTTCCTCCTTTTTGATGTTGGTTTGCGCTTGATTACTGATTCGGCATCATGAAACTGGTAGTGGTCACAAATCAGAACATGCAAGGGAAGCATGCAAATAAGGATGGCTTGTGCCTTGATAATGGTCTAAAATTAAAATTAGCAACATACTTTAGCCCTGAGCACCTCTATAGTTGCCTTAGTAATCAGAGATTGTTCTTGCTTTAAAGGAACAGTTTACACTGGATTTGAAATAAAGTGAAAGTACTCAGCTATGTAATAGTTTCTTCTAACATTTTAACACAAGGGGCCCGCTCAGTTAAATCAGGGCAAATAACGTCAGGATACTTAATTAGTTAACGGACAGTATTTTCCCTGAGTTTAACGGGTATCCACTAAGCTAATAATATGCAAAAATGAGAGTCAGAGCACATCTCGGAGATGTACTAATTCTTAGCATATCCTGTTACCTTCATCTTGTTTAATATAGTTGGGTAGGTAAAGGTTGACTGGTGTATATTGCCTTTGAACATATTCCCGTTCTATAACGCTATGCCTGCCACTGCTCATATTTTTATGGTATATTTATATAGTAGTATCGTATAACTGTTTATTTGTCAGTCTGTATATGGGAGGTTGTAGTTGTGCTGCCTGTCTGTCAAGTAAGTTTACTGCTCTTAATATGTATAATTGCAGAATAGAAATACATTAATTCTACAGTGTTGACACACCTACTAATTGCCACTACATTGTGTTTTGTTTTAAAGATAATAAAAGGAGTTTGATAGTAATAATATATTTGTTTTGCAGCCCCGGACATCTAGTATGCAAAGTCAGAAGGTTCTCTACAAATGACATTCACAAATCTCCATTTATGTTTGCATTAAAAAAAAAACCCACCAGGAATTTGATACACTTATGATGAATTTAGTACGTCCCATAATATTAAATACATCATTTATTGCCTCCTATTTATAGTCATCAAAACTCTACCTGGAATGTATGGGGCAAAATTGATGCAAATGCTTTAATACATTGACACTAAAAGGCACAAGATAAAATGTCTATGAACAAAGACTCCAGTGTGTATGTTCTAAGATTTTATTTTAAATGTAATTTGTCCGTCAAAAATTCAGCTACTAAAAATACAAAACGTCAAAAATGTTTGTTTTATATGTATGAAGACATTACACATATGATGCATAATTTGTTGTTTGCAAATTTTTTTGAAGTATCCCACAATACCTGATTGATACAGTTCAAATGAAAACAGAATTGTGTATTTTTTTTATAATGAACTAGTATTAGTATATAGTATATCTATATATATATTTCTCAAACCGTTGTATGCGTGTCTGTTTGTCCTGTGTCTCCCTGTCCCTAGGGGCAATCACATTGGACCTTTGGCCCGTCACTCCGCCTCAGGCCAATGAGATGGCTCCCTTGGCCTGCCCGCCCCCGCACACCTCTCATTGGCCTGAGGCGGAGTGACGGGCCAAAGGTCCAACACACACACACACACACACACACACACACACACACACACACACACACACACACACACACACACACACACACACACACACACACACACACTCCCTCTGTGTGTCCCCCCCCCATCACGTGCGCCGCCCTGCACCGGCTCCCGGACGGAGGGGAAGCGCGGCTCGGTCCTCCTGCTCCTGCCGCCAACTTCAGGCTCCTCCCCCCTCGCTCTCAACCGGCTCCCGGACGGAGGGGAAGCGCGGCACAGCCCTCCTGCCCCAGCCGCCAACGCTTCCTTACCTCCCCGGCGCTCCCTTACCTCCCCGGCGCTACCTCCCCGGCCGCTGGGGGGCCAAGCAACCTCCTCGGATCTGCGCCAGTCCCACTCTCCACCACCTCTCACTTCCGTCGTGTGTGTGTGTGTGTGTGGAGAGGGACATTTTACTCCTGCCAACAATTTGTGCCTCACTTTCACCCCTACCCCTGCCCTTCACCCGCCCCCCTGCCCTTCACCCGCCCCCCTACCCCTGCCCTTCACCCCCCCCATCCCTGCCCTTCACCCCCCCACCCCTGCCCTTCACCCCCCCCACCCCTGCCCTTCACTCCCCCCTACACCTGCCCTTCACCCGCCCCCCTGCCCTTCACCCGCCCCCCTACCCCTGCCCTTCACCCCCCACACCCCTGCCCTTCACCCCCCCACCCCTGCCCTTCACCCCCCCTATGCCTGCCCTTCACCTGCCCCCCTTACCCCTGCCCTTCACCCCCCCTACCCCTGCCCTTCACCCCCCACGCCTGCCCTTCACCCCTACCCCTGCCCTTCACCCCTACCCCTGCCCTTCACCCCCCCTACCCCTGCCCTTCACCCCCCTACCCCTGCCCTTCACCCCCCCTACCCCTGCCCTTCACCCCTACCCCTGCCCTTCACCCCACCACACCCTGCCCTTCACCCCCCCCACACCCTGCCCTTCATGCCCCCCACACCCTGCCCTTCACCCCCCCACACCCTGCCCTTCACTCCCCCCTACCACTGCCCTTCACCCCCCTATGCCTGCCCTTCACCTGCCCCCCCTACCCCTGCCCTTCACCCCCCCTACCCCTGCCCTTCACCCCCCACGCCTGCCCTTCACCCCTACCCCTGCCCTTCACCCCTACCCCTGCCATTCACCCCCCCTACCCCTGCCCTTCACCCCCCCCACCCCTGTCCTTCACCCCTACCCCTGCCCTTCACCCCCACCACACCCTGCCCTTCACCCCCCACACCCTGGCCTTCATGCCCCCCACACCCTGCCCTTCACCCCCCCACACCCTGCCCTTCACTCCCCCCACCCCTGCCCTTAACCCCCCACCCCTGCCCTTCACCCCCCCACCCATGCCCTTCACCCCCCCACCCCTGCCCTTCACCTCCCCTACCCCTGCCCTTCACCCCCCTACCCCTGCCCTTCACCCCCCCTACCCTTGCCCTTCACCCCCCCACCCCTGCCCTTCACCCTCCACCCCCTACCCCTGCCCTTCACCCCCCACCCCTGCCCTTCACCCCCACCCCTGCCCTTCACCCCCCACCCCCTACCCCTGCCCTTCACCCCCCACCCCCTACCCCTGCCCTTCACCCCCCACCCCCTACCCCTGCCCTTCACCCCCTACCCCTGCCCTTCACCCCCCACCCCTACACCTCACCCCCCACCCCCTACCCCTACCGGAGTCCATCATAAACCCCTCATCGGAAATTATATACCCCAGGAACGGAGTAGAGGTCGTATGAAAGGTGCACTTCTCCAGTTTGGCGTACACGGAGACGGGAAAGGACATAGGAGGTGTGGCCCACCCCCTACCCCTGCCCTTCACACTCCACCCCCTACCCCTGCCCTTCACCCCCCACCCCCTATCCCTTCCCTTCACCCCCTACCCCTGCCCTACACCCCCACCCCCGCCCTACACCCCCCTACCCCTGCCCTACACCCCCTACCCCTGCCCTTCACCCCCCCTACCCCTGCCCTTCACCCCACCTACCCCTGCCCTTCACTCCCTACCCCTGCCCTTTACCCCCCCTACCCCTGCTCTTCACCCCCCATACCCCTGCTCTTCACCCTCCCCTACCCTTCACCCCCCCTACCCCTGCCCTTCACCCCCCCTACCCCTGCTCTTCCCCCCCCTCTACCCCTGCTCTTCACCCCCCTACCCCTGCTCTTCACCCCACTACCCTTGCCCTTCACCCCCCTGCCCCTGCCCTTCACCCCCTACCCTGCCCTTCACCCCCTGCCCCTGCCCTTCACCCCTCACCCCCTACCCCTGCCGTTCACCCCTCACCCCCTACCCCTGCACTTCACCCCCACCCCTGCCCTTCACCCCCTACCCCTGCCCTTCACCCGCCACCCCCTACCCCTGCCCTTCACCCCCCACCAACCACCCCTGCCCTTTACCCCCCACCCCCTGCCCTTCACCCCCCACACCTGCCCTTCACCCCCACCCCCTACCCCTACCGGAGTCCATCATAAACCCCTCATCGGAAATTATATACCCCAGGAACGGAGTAGAGGTCGTATGAAAGGTGCACTTCTCCAGTTTGGCATACAAATAGTGTTCACGGAGACGGGAAAGGATGTAGGAGGTGTGGCCCACCCCCTACTCCTGCCCTTCACACTCCACCCCCTACCCCTGCCCTTCACCCCCCACCCCCTATCCCTGCCCTTCACCCCCTACCCCTGCCCTACACCCCCGCCCTACACCCCCTGCCCTACACCCCCCACCCCCTGCCCTACACCCCCCACCCCCTACCCCTGCCCTTCAACCCCCGCCCCTCTCCCCACCCTTCGCCCCCTGCAATTCGCCCTGCCCTACACCCCCGCCCTACACCCCCTGCCCTACACCCCCCACCCCCTGCCCTACACCCCCCACCCCCTACCCCTGCCCTTCAACCCCCGCCCCTCTCCCCACCCTTCGCCCCCTGCAATTCGCCCCCCGCTCCCGCCCTTCGCCCCCCACCCCCGCCCCCTCCCCGCCCTTCGTCCCCCGCTCCGTCCCCGCCCTTCGCCCCCCCGCACGCACCCCGCCCTTCGCCCCCTGCACGCACCCCGCCCTTCGCCCCCGCCCTTCACGCACCCCGCCCCTGCAATCCCGGGCAACGCCGGGTATATCAGCTAGTACTACATAAATGTAGTGTACTGTAATATTATTTATAAAAGCCATACTGTGAACATATTTTGTTAACCTATATAATGAAACATCCATGATGCATCAAATACATTTTCGGATTGATACGTAGCAACTTTACTATTTTCAAAGTTTACGTCATGTTGAACTTGACGGGCGATGTCAACACACTTTCTCCTTTTTTTTTGCCACACAAAAACATTCCTTTTTAGTACATGCCACGAACATCTGCCCAGCGAAGTCTATCTCTGTTTTTTTACACTGCTGGTGCAAATGGAGAATTATCAGATTTGTACATACCGCAGGTGCACAGAAGTGGAATTTAAAATGAGATTTTTCCGCACCAATTTTTGCATTAAAAAAAAAGCAGTTTACTATTTTAGATTTTTTAATTCTGTAATGTTAACTATTGTAGCTTTTATAAAAGAAATAAAAATACAAAGTTGAAAAAAAAAAAGCATTTTGCAATGCTTAGTACATAGGCCAGTTTCGCATAGATTTTTTTTTTTTTAGGGTATAGATGATGTTTTTCAGTGGCCAACTGATGTAACAAGAGAATTTCAAACATAATTTCAAGCATATGAAGATGATACTCTTTAGAGGATATTTACTTAAGTCTGCCACTTGCAAAACCCGGGCAAAAAAAACTGCACTTGATTTATCATAGGAAAAAATGCAGTTTTCAATGGTATTCCTTTTACTTGATAAATATGGTGCTGGTTTTTTGCACTTGTTTTGTGCCAGTTTTGCAGGTGCAGACTTTGGTAAATAACCCCTAAAGAGTATCATCTTCACCTGCTTGAAATGAAGTCTATCTGAAGTTTATGTGATTTCCACATTGAACCACCAGTGCACCTACATTCCCAGAGCCTTTAATGGAACTTCTACACTGTCAAAAGTTAAGAGATGCAAATGCACTTGATGGAACCTTCCTAAATTTTGACAAGAACAATCAAATAATTTATGGGTTCACGTTTAAAAAATGCTAAACTGTTTTTGGAGGACTGTGGTGATCAATCAGCAACACACATAAAGGGGGTAGAGAGAAGACATCCTTGAGAAGAACACGAGTTGGGATAGTACATTGCAAGAAATTAGCGCTGAGATGTAAGGAGGGGCAGAAGAGTAAAGCTTTAAAAGTGAAGAGGAGAATTGAGTGCGAGATGCGGGATTTGATAGAAAGCCAGGAGAGTGATTTCAGCAGGGGAGACGCTGAGACAGATTTATGAAAGTGTAGAGTGATTCTGGCAGCAGCGTTTAGGATAGATTGTAGGGGAGACAGGTGAGAGGCAGGAAGGCCGGACAGCAGGAGGTTACAGTAATCGAGACAGGAGAGAATGAGGGCCTGAGTCAGAGTTTTAGCTGTCGAGCTACAGAGGAAAGGGCGTATCTTTGTAATATTGAGGAGGAAAAAGTGACAGGTTTTAGAAACATTTTGAATGTGAGAGAGCAGTCGAGTGTGACACCTAGGCAGCGTTCTTGGGCTACTGGGTGAATGATAGTACTTCCAACAGTAATGTGATGTGGAAGGAGGTAGTAGGTGAAGGAGGAAGTATGAGGAGCTCTGTTTTTGCCATGTTAAGTTTAAGGAAGTGGAGGGCCATCCAGGATGATATCACAGAGGGACATTCAGAAACTTTGGTCTGTACATCAGGTGTAAAGGTCGGGGGTTGAAAAGTAAATTTGTGTGTCATCAGCATAGAGGTGATATTTAAACCCAAGAGATGTGATTAGGTCACTGTAGGAGGACGTGCGCAGAGGTATGCAAGGGAGACTTGTTAAGGTAAAATTAAATAAGGCTTTTATTGCGCCTGTTTCCTTAACATAAGAAAATCATCCAAACATGTTCAAATAAGGGGTCAAACAAAGCTTCTGTTCACTTGGGAGTATGTCTAGTGAAACCTATGCAGTCCACAACTCCCTTTAGATTAGCATGTCTCCCAGCCCCAAACATATATCTTGATATGTGCAGATACAAAGTCTTATAAAGGAAAGTCTTATCTGTTTTCTTGTAGTTGGAGGGAAAGTCTTCTCTGTTCCTGGGTTGCTGCCTTTTTCCTCAGGCTATCTCAGGATTCAGGTTCAGAAATGCTTTCCCCTGTGTCTTGCAAGCAGCGTGCAGTTTTTCTTCTGGCAGGCTCAAGACATCTGTTCCTATGGTCAGTCCCACTACTTGTGATACTCAGGAACAATCTCCCTTCCTGTTTCAAGGGCAGGCTTTTCTAAGAAACCTAATCAGCCAGGTGGTGTTGGTTAATTGACTACCAGCAGTTAACCACCACACTGCTGGATTAGAGGCACATTTCCTGAACAGGGATAACTCCCCTGTTACAGTCACCTAGAGAAAATGTGCACAGAGAAAAGAGAAGAGGTCCTAAGACAGAGCCCTGGGGTACCCCCACAAAGAGATCGATAGAGGAGGAGGAGGTGTTAGCAGAAGAGACACTGAAAGTATGATGGGAGAGGTAAGAGGTTATACTGGATAGAGCTTTGGTTACAAATACCAAGAGTATGGAGAATGCGAAGGAGAAGAGGGTGGTCCACGGTATCAAATGCTGCAGAGAGGTTGAGTAATATGAGCAGAGTGTAATGACCTCTGTCTTTGAAAGCATGGAGGTCATTAGGTATTTTAGTGAGGGCTGTTTCAGTCGTGTGAGCAGTGTGGAAGCCAGATTATAGACAGTCTAGGAGAGAATACAGTAGGTGTTAAGAAAATGGAGCAAGCGAGAGAATACAAGACGTTCAAGGAGTTTAGAGGACTAATTACAACACACCAGTGCAAAATGCTCCAAGAACTAGATTAGCTATCCCTTGAGTCAAGACGCAAAATACATTTTTCATGTCTTGTCTTTAAATACTCTCTGGGCAAGCTATCCGGCTATCTGAACTAGCTCCTCGCCCCTACCACAAACGGATTTTTTTTGGGGAGATCTGACTCCAAAACGCTGTTCCCAGTTCCAAGGTTCAACAAGGAATCCTTTCCTCCTTCTTTTACCGTGCACCTCACGTCTGGAACAACCTACCAGAGACTCTCAAAACGCCACCAGTATAAGTAATTTCAACAAAGACAAAAAGCAATCCCCAGCCCATATACCTGACAGCAAGCATTCAGTGAATTATTTATTTATTTATAAAATATTTTACCAGGAAGTAATACATTGAGAGTTATCTCTCGTTTTCAAGTATGTCCTGGGCACAGAGTTAAGACAAATAGTTACATAAATGAACAGGGTATACATTATATACAAGACATTGCATGCACAGTTAAAGATAATAAATATTATGGGCGTATGAAACAGTTACAGACCAGATTAAAATGTGTGACAGCCTTAGATTTGAAAGAACTTAAACTGGTGGTGGATGTGAGAGTCTCTGGTAGGTTGTTCCAGTTTTGGGGTGCACGATAAGAGAAGGAGGAACGTCCGGATACTTTGTTGAGCCTTGGGACCATGAACAGTCTTTTGGAGTCTGATCTCAGATGATAGGTGCTGCATGTGGTAGGGGTGAGGAGCTTGTTCAGGTAGCTGGGTAGCTTGCCCATAAAGAATTTGAAGTCAAGACAGGAAAGGTGAACTTTGCGCCTAGACTCGAGTAATGACCAATCTAGTTCTTTGAGCATTTCGCAGTGATGTGTGTTATAGTTGCATTGGAGAACAAAACGACAAATTGAATTGTAGAGGGTGTCAAGTTTGCTAAGGTGGGTTTGAGGTGCCGAGCCATATACTATGTCTCCATAGTCAATAATTGGCATTAACATCTGCTGTGCGATACGCTTTCTGACCAGGAGACTTAGGGAGGATTTGTTCCTGTAAAGTACCCCTAGTTTGGCATAGTTCTTGGTTGTCAGGGTATCAATGTGCATTCCGAATGTTAAGTGGGAGTCCAACCACATGCCCAGGTATTTAAAACTAGTAACAGGAGTTAGGGTGGTGTTAGTGTTGGTTCTAATCTGGAGCTCAGTCGCTGGAAGCTTTAAAAATTTAGTCTTGGTCCCAAATACCATTGTTACAGTCTTGTCAGTGTTTAAAAACAGTGTGTTTTGGGAAATCCAGTTTTCGAGTCTCAAAAAGTCAGACTGAAGTACGTGTTCAAGGTCGGAGAGGCTATGGCTGTGTGCATATAAGATTGTGTCATCTGCATATATGTGTATTGAAGCTTCCTTACAAGCTGTGGGAAGATCATTGATGAACACTGAGAAGAGTAGGGGCCACAGAACAGAGCCTTGCGGGATGCCACAGGTGATATCTAGGGGGTTGGAGTTAGAGCCTGAGATGGACACATGTTGGGATCTACCTGATAGGTAGGACTGAAACCAGTTTAAAGCATGCTTCCCTATTCCAGAGCTCTGGAGTTTGTTAAGCAGGATAGCATGATCCTTGTTAAGCCTTTGCAAAATCTAGGAATATTGCACAAGTGAGTTGACCACGTTCCATTCCACACTGGATTTCATTGCAAACTTTTAGCAGGGTAGTTACGGTAGAGTGTTTGGGGCGAAAGCCAGATTGGAATTGGCTAGGGAAATTTGTCTTGGTATCGTAATCGCTTAGTTGGGAGTGGACGCATTTTTCCATGACTTTGGATAGGATTGGGAGAAGGGAGATTGGCCTGTAGTTTTTGACAGAGACAGTGTTTTTGTCCCCACTTTTGAAGATTGGGACAACTCTAGCAGTTTTCCAGGTCTTAGGGATATGGCCTGCAGACAGGATAGAGTTGACTATGGAAGCAATTGGTTTGGCAATGGCTGGGGCACCAAGTCTTAGGAACCTAGATGATAGTAAGTCAGGTCCACATTGACTGCTTAGTTGTAATTTGAGGAGCGCTTGTGTAATCTCCTCTTCAGATACTGGGCCAAATTGAAAATTATGGGCAGTGTTGGGAGGGGGTGGGGCTATATGGGTACTTCCAGGATGAGATTCAGGTTTGTGGTTTGGGTTGCGTTTCGTTAATAAGTTAGTAGCACACCCCACAAAGTAGTCATTGAATGCATTTGCAATGTCGGTGGGATTTGTCAGAGTAATATCCCCCTTAGTGATATTACTTGGCTGATGATGGTTAGAAGGCTGGAATATGTTGTTGATAACCTTCCAGAATTTAGCTGGGTTTGATGTGTTCTGGAGGAGATTGTCAGAGTAATATTGTGCTTTTGCATGCCTTGTTTGCCTTGTGCACATGTTCCGCAGGCATCTGTAGTGATTGAGATCTTTGGTAGTGCCAGTTACTTTGTGGCTTTTCCACAAAGCATCCCTGAACTGGTAGAGTGCTATAAGGTCAGGTGTTAACCATGGAAGGTGGGCACCCCTTACCATTATTCTGCGTAGTGGAGCATGGGTATCACAGAGTTTTAAGAACTCGGATTGGAAATAGTCAAGCGCAGAATCAGGGTCGGGAATTAAATCGATTCTGTGCCAAGGGCAGTTGGTAAGGTCAACCAGAAACTGTTGTGGGTTAAAGTTTCTAAATGTTCTAGTGATGAGAACTTTAGGGCTTGATTGGGGCGGTTTAATTTGCCTTACACAGTACACTATTGCATGGTCACTGAAAATGTCAGGAAGGATGCCAGAGGATTGGATTCTGCTGGGATTTGAGGAGAGAATCCAGTCAAGCAAGGAATGGTTGTGCGATTTCAGGTTTGTTCGTGTGGGTTGGGAAATGAGTTGCGATAGGTTAAGCGATTTAATTTGTGTGTGGATTTTGTGGTTTTTAGGGTCAAGCCAATTGAAGTTAAAATCCCCAAGAACTAGCAGCTCACTCTTTTCATTCAGAGAGGAAATGGAGCCAAGAAACTGGATGATATCAGTCAGGGATTGTAGAGGGGCTTTAGGGGGGCGGTAGATGCCAGTAAGCAAGATGGGCTTAGAAAAGGGGAGGCATATTCTGCCAACTAGGATTTCAAAAGAGGGTGGGCTTGTGGGGCAATTTAACAGTGTAAATTGTAATGTGTCTGCAATATAAAATAACACCCCTCCTCCTCTCTTTGACCTATCTCTCCTAGAAATGGAGTATCCCTGAAGGCAATATGTGCATCAGGGGTTTTAGGGGTTAGCCATGTTTCTGTAAGAACGATGGCTTTTGGTTTATGCATAAGGCACCATGCTCTTAGTTCGTCCAGTTTGGGCAGTAGACTCCGGATATTTATGTGGGCGATAGCCCTTTTTGGAATTTGAAGGGGGTATTCTCAGGAGTATGGGACAGAGTTGAAGTGGGAGGGCCTGGGTTAGATTCAATATCACCTGCTAAAGAGAGTAATAGTATGACTAGTTTTTTGCAAGTTGTAAGTTTATGATTTTTGCCAATTGAGTGTGCGGTGGTTGGAGTGCTAGTTTTCAGGGTTCTCCACCAACATTCAGTAAATAGTGCAAGGCTTTTGATTAATCCAGGGTGTATGGTGATGTTGGGCGTGGGCCAGGAGGGGGGAGTGTGTAGTGGATAGAGAGAGTAACATTTCAATGAGACCACGAGAAAGAACAAAGTGGAGGTAAAAAGCAGGGTCATTATGCCAGAGGTAGGTATTGCTGCATGGAGCTGTTTTGAGCCAAGTGTGTGTGCGCAGCATAAACAGCATGGATCACAGTGTGGTCAGAATAGCACACCGTTTGTTGCCATGTGTAGAAGAGTTTCCAGTAGATCCAGTCCCCAGTCACCTCAGGTCAACCTATAGTCTAACTATATTTCTCACTTAAAAGCTCCCTTTAAATGGCTCACTATATCATAGCAATGCAGTTCCTGCAAATGCAGGAGGGGTATTGGTTTTATACAGCTAAAACAGTCTAGCGCTTTTTCATTCAGGTTTTTAGTTAGGTTTTTTTGTATAAGTAATTTCAAGACTTCAGCTGTCTCTCATTTTAATCTTGTCTGTAACGTTTACATACGCCCATAAGCATATCGCTAACTTTGCATGAAATGTCTGTTCATTGAATGTATACTCTCTGGTCATTTAATGTAATCATGTAATGTCACCATAGCTGTGCCCAGGACATACTTGAAAACGAGAGGTAACTCTCAATGTATTATATCCCAATAAAACATTTTATAAATACAAATAGGGGGGAAGAGTGAGAGAGAGATGGGGGACGAATGAGAGATGGAGATGGGGGAGGTGAGAGAAGGGGGAGGGAGAGGGGGGAATGAGGAGAAGGAGAAAAAGATGGGGAAATGAGTGACAGTGGGGAAGTGTGTGAGAGAAGGGGGTTAAGAAAGATGGGGAAAGGGACATGCAAGGCCACCTACAGGGGGAGAGTGGACACCACCTCCCTCCCCAACAACCCGGGGAAGCTGCTTACAGCCCTGCAGGACTACACTGCATTAGAAATGGGATCTGTATCACATTAAATCATTATGAAAGCACTAATGATTTGCACAAAGAAGACTATTAAATAAAGTGCAACACATTTCCTCAGCTTTATCAACATTTAAAATCCCATTTATTTCAATGTGATTTATTTACTTGGCTAAATCTGAAGCTATTTTTTGGACCAGTTTTGCATGCAGGAGAATTTCAGAAATACCCCTCACAGGAGGATATGTATCAAGGAAAAAGTGGTGCAATTCTTATTATGTTTAATTCACAAGCCCCAGGGAGGAATGTCTAGGATCAGTTTGGCACCTTAGCCATTTTAGTACCAGGGTGAGTAGTGCTTCACTTTGTGATGTTCTCAGATACAGTAGCTCTCTGGAGTTTCTGACTGTAATCCATACAGAAGGGGAGATTGTGGTGTAGCCCTATGTGTATTGTGCAATAAAGTTTATTGAAGATCATCCGGGAGTTTCTACAGTCTGTCATGTGCAGTGGCGCCGGATTCCTGCCTTTCACTTCCTGTAATCCATACAGTTCTGATTCCCCAACTGTTTAATGTTTATTTTGCAAAGCACATTTGAAGACATTCGCACAAGTGGAGTCATATGACCACCATTTATTCTGCCATTTTTACGTATCTTCGCACAAGTGAAAACTATTAAGACAATTTAGCGAAAATGTGAAATTAAGGGGAAAAATGTGAAAACATTTAGGAAGTAAAATTGAAGCTATACTGTATGCACACCTCTTTTCACCAACTGTTATTCACAGCCACATCTTTTTAGCATAAACTTTGATATGCAACTCAATATAGGAAAAACTATCTGCCATCTAGTGGCAGAATACTATATGTATGTATGCATAATTGTATTTATATAGGGCCAACAATGTATGCAGTGCTTTACACAATTACAATGTAAGGTAACTAAAATTATATATAGGAATAAGTGCATGGGTAAAGGACATCAGGAGAACCTTCCGCAACGAGCTTACAATCATATAGCACTTTATGTACGTAATGTCATGCTCATACTCATACACCTTAACCCCCACTCACCCCCTCCCCCTTCCACCCCCTTACCCCCCCTCTTAAACCTGTGGCCATCCTCAGATGCTAAAAAAAATACAAGAATAAAATTTGGTAACAACATTCACCATGCAAATAAAACTGTGGATTACATCAAACAAGCACAGGCAAATTTTAGAAAAACTGTCAGGATGCCGAGCTGTATGAAAAGGATTGCTCCATCTGTTCCTTTGCCAGTCCTGGATGCTCTTGACACTCTTGTGGTTGAAGGAAAAGTGGCATACAGACTTCTGGAGTAAGATAATCAGGGTCCCCCGCTGCCCAAGATGAGTTCACACGGTTACTGCCATGAAATCAGATGTGTCCTCAGAGTCTAAATCACCAGATACCTCAGTGTTTGCAGAGATGTTGCAAACTTTAGCATCTCCTAGCTTGACATGAATTGGAGAACTGAGTCTGATGTTCCATCCAACACAGAGTATAAAAAAAGCTGTGTGTGCTGAGCACGCGCATAGTAAGTGAAACTTCTTTGTTTTTTGTTACAGAAATTTTATTTGTGCTGGTGATGTTTTTAATTAAAAATCACAAAACAATTTCACTTCCAAAACACAAAAGTTTGACCGCATGTTTTAGCTATTTGCACATCTATATTTATAGTAACTGAATTCTTTGTGTCTGCGTGTGTCAGTCAGTGTGTGTGTGTGTGTGTGTGTGTGTGTGTCTGCGTGTCAGTCAGTGTGTGTCTCTCACTGTGGTGTGTATGTCTCTCTCTGTGACCTACCCCCACCACGACGTAGCTGCGGACACGGGGAACTCTGTCTGAGTCTCCTCCCCCCAGCAGAGCTGGGGCTGTGTTTCCTGCTGCAGCCAGCCCCCCAGCGGAGGTACGGAACATGGGCAACTCACAGGGTGGGAGGGTTGGGGGGCTGGGGGAGTGGGACGGTTGGGGGAGTAGGCACATTACTTGTGGGCGCTGTTCGGCGCATCACTGGGGTGTGTATGTGTCAGTCTGTATGTATCAGTCAGTGTATGTCAGTCAGTGTAGGTGTGTGTGTGTCAGTCAGTGTAGGTGTGTGTGTCAGTGAGTGAGTGTGTATGTGTGTCAGTCCGTGAGTGAGTGTGTATGTGTGTCAGTCCGTGAGTGACTGTGTATGTGTGTCAGTCAGTGAGTGAGTGTGTATGTGTGTCAGTGAGTGAGTGTGTATGTGTGTCAGTGAGTGAGTGTGTATGTGTGTCAGTCAGTGAGTGAGTGTGTATGTGTGTCAGTCAGTGAGTGTGTGTGTGTGTGTGTGTGTGTGTGTGTGTGTGTCAGTGTGTGTGTGTGTATGTGTGTCAGTCAGTGAGTGAGTGTGTAGGTGTGTCAGTCAGTGAGTGAGTGTGTATGTGTGTCAGTCAGTGAGTGAGTGTGTATGTGTCAGTCAGTCAGTGTGTGTGTAGGTGTGTCAGTCAGTGAGTGAGTGTGTATGTGTGTCAGTCAGTGAGTGAGTGTGTAGGTGTGTGAGTGAGTGTGTATGTGTGTCAGTCAGTGAGTGTGTATGTGTGTCAGTCAGTGAGTGAGTGTGTATGTGTGTCAGTCAGTGAGTGAGTGTGTATGTGTGTCAGTCAGTGAGTGAGTGTGTGTCAGTGTGTGTGTGTATGTGTGTCAGTCAGTGAGTGTGTATGTGTGTCAGTCAGTGAGTGAGTGTGTAGGTGTGTGAGTGAGTGTGTATGTGTGTCAGTCAGTGAGTGTGTATGTGTGTCAGTCAGTGAGTGAGTGTGTATGTGTGTCAGTCAGTGAGTGAGTGTGTATGTGTGTCAGTCAGTGAGTGAGTGTGTGTCAGTGTGTGTGTGTATGTGTGTCAGTCAGTGAGTGTGTATGTGTGTCAGTCAGTGAGTGAATGTGTAGGTGTGTGAGTGAGTGTGTAGGTGTGTCAGTCAGTGAGTGAGTGGGTATGTGTGTCAGTCAGTGAGTGAGTGTGTATGTGTGTCAGTCAGTGTATGTGTGTGTGTCAGTCAGTGTGTGTGTGTGTATGTGTGTCAGTCAGTGTGTGTGTATGTATGTGTGTTAGTGTGTGTGTGTGTGTGTGTCAGTCAGTGTATGTGTGTCAGTCAGTGTGTGTGTATGTGTGTGTCAGTCAGTGTGTGTGTGTATATGTGTGTCAGTCAGTGTGTGTGTGTATATGGTTGTCAGTCAGTGTGTGTGTATATGTGTGTCAGTCAGTGTGTGTGTGTATATGTGTGTATGTGTGTGTCAGTCAGTGTGTGTGTGTGTATGTGTGTATGTGTGTGTCAGTCAGTGTGTGTGTGTGTGTGTATGTGTCAGTGTGTGTGTGTCAGTCTGTGTGTGTCAGTGTAAGCTTCCTGCGGTTTCTCGTCTGAGGATAGCTGGCCAGCTCCCCCGCAATGATCCTACTCAGGTGCCCCATAGAGAAGCACTCCTCTCTCAACCCGATACCCTCCATCAGGTGTATGAGCCCTGAAACCAGGCTCCGGATGTGAAGCTTTAGCTCGGGGGGGCAAGGAGGGCAGCTGCACGTCCTCCAGCCCCGGGATCCTCTTCTTGTCCGGCCAGCTGCACTTGAGAGCCTGCAGGTCTCCGCCAGGTAGCAGCAGGAAGAGAGAGGAGAAGGCCGGGGCCAGGAATAGGTGCGGGGAGATCGGGACCAGCAGCAGCGTGCGCCCACATCACCTCAGCCATGAAGTTCACCCCATCCACTCACCCCCCGCAGCTCACCACGAACACAGCCTTCGACTGGTTGGCAGCGCCGGCCTCGAAGCTGGAGAACTCCTTAACTTGGAGGACCCCCGCGGAGAGCAGCAGCAGTTCGGCGCAGCCGCACCAGTGCAGGATCTCGGCACTCGTTAGCTGTGACGGCGGTGAGTATGTTGAGCGGGGGAGGAGGAGGGGGGAAAGCCGTCCTCCTCATTCACCCGGCAGTGCAAGGTCTCCGAGCCGCCCGTGAGCGTCGCCATGACTACCGCGCATGTCAGCGGGCGCGGGCAGCGGCGGCAGTTAGGAACCGTGGCGGCGGACGTGTGGGAGGAATGGCATGCGAAGGGGGGCTCTGTCTGAGTCTCCAGCCCAGCAGAGCGTGCAGCTGGGACAGAGAGCGGGCCTGGTCCCAGAAACTGGTCAGCGGGTTGTAGCAGGAGAGCTGGTCCCCGGATGCCGCCCATGCCCATCTCCACCTGGGGGAAATTGTGGCCGTTAGGAGCGGCGCCGGTGGCTATCGCCGCCGCCGCATATGTCGCGGCTGGGATAGAGAGCCCGGGCAGCCGCTGTCCAGTAGCAATGCACGTGGGGGGAATTGCGGCCGTTAGGAGCGGCGCCGGCGGCTATTGCCGCCGCCGCCGCATCTGATTTTTTGAGCGGTTGGGATGTCAGTGTTGGGGTCGGGCTGAGCCAGAACACAGCCCGGCCTCAACTGCCAGCACTGATGTCACATCCGTTTCATTTCTGTCTCCACAATCCATTTTTGCCCCAGTTCGAATGAGGTGCCACTAAAGAAGTTTCACTTCAAAAAGATTAGCGGGACCCAAGTCATCCTCTTTGTCATCAATCAATTCTGAGCTCTCATATCTCTGTAGACTTGCATAGTCCAGGGTTACATCTAGACTACTGACTTCATTTAGTCTTTTTGCAGCATTCAGTAAGGCTAGGGTTTCTCTGCATCCGGCGGCGCGCGTGACTGTGTGCGCGCCCCTCACCAGCTCCTTACCTCCTCCCTAGTCGGTATGGTCCCTCCTCACTCCCTGGCTCACTGCACACTAATGCGTCAGCTAGCAGGGACTACAGCAGGATTGTGTTCCCGTGTGGCGACGCGTCACATGGTGTGGCAGGGAGCCAATGAGGAGGGGAGATCGCCGGCAGCCTGGCATAAACGTGAGAGGGGGGGGAGGGTGGATATACACACACACACACACAAAAACCTGTCAAGATTTAAAGGAGCCACACAATAACCTTCCACTACTGTCTACTCACCGATTAAAGTTCGGTGGGAGCCATCCTAGTGTAGCCTGGAGCTCCCGCAGCTCCTTGAGACCCCCCTCCCCTTGGTGCGCTCGATCGCGGGTGCCGAAAGACCCGACGGCTGCTTCCAAGGGTGGGGGCTGGAGCAGGGAGCAGCGCGGCTTCCCCTGCCTGCGGCCGGTTGCCGGGGACGCGATCGGGCCGTTGCTAAGGCCGCGATCGCGTTTCTAAGGTCCCGGCGGCCGCAGAGCAGGGCGCCGCCATTGAGGACCGTCTCGCGCATGCACAGTGGACGCGTAGGCGCAGGGAAAGCCCCAGAGCTAGGGATAGCTCGCGCGAGCATAGGGACAGCTCAGGGAGAAGAGAGAAAGCCCGGGAAAGATTGCACACGCGCAGTGGAGGGTAAGGAAAGCCCGCGAACCCTTAGCCTACCAGGGAAGGCTCTGAGCTGGGACTGCAAATCCCATGAGCCTCTGTATGCCCCATGTGACACCAGGGAGCCAATAGGGCTTAGGAAGGCCAGGCAGGCAAAGAGATACATTGTTTGCGCTGCAGCACGTTTTGTCAGTTGGAGCTGGGGAGCTGTGAGGGAAGGAAGGGTGCAGAGAGCATATGCAGCTCCTGCATCGAGTAAGGTCCCCACATCCCAAGTAAGGCCCCAACTCCCCACCAGGTTAGTGGGTAAGTGTTGAGGGACGGCCCACATAGGGACGCTGCCCTTAGTGCGTGTGTGTGTGCTGTCTTGTCAGGATCACGGCTGGCAGTGCTGTGAGGCCTGACAAGAAGGCATAGTGCTAGTGTGCAGCAAGTTGCTGTACGCGTTCCAGAAGTTTGCAGTGCGTAGCTGTTAGTGTTAGTGTTAGGGTTCCAGGTTGCTGTGTGGAGTGTTGCATGTGACGCTGCCTGTACTGTGTGCAGTGTGTGTGCAGCGTGTGTTACTGTCTGCCGGCTGACTGAGAGCTGTGTGTCGGCTGCAGGCGCGTTAGGATAAGTGAGTTAGGAGCTAGTTGTTCAGTGTGTGTATATCACCAGTGCCAGTTGCACGTGGTGAGCTGCCAGAGTCTGGGATCCGACAGAAGTTACAGGGAGAGTTATTCTGCATGCAGGGACTAGGGTAGAGGTATACCCCAGGGCCCAGTTAGTCCCCTATGACACCAGAGGAAGCTGTATGATATAGGGTTGGCCTTAGGACAGGGACTCCTTCACCATATTTAGAGCAGCAAGAGGGATGCTGTCTGACGGCCTCTGACTGTCTGACAGCGTGTTCAGAGACTGTGTTAAAGGAGCATTCCGGCTGGAGATTCCTTTCCTGTGGATGCAGCGTGTGCACCCATTCCTGCAGGGAGCAGCGCAGCACGCCGTGGGATCACTGTGCGGTGTGGCAGAGTTCCAAGGATTTTCCTGACCAGGACTGGTCAGGGAGGTAGTATATATTAAGTGCACCACCGGGCCCCAACACAGGGAAGCGCTATCCCTCACACTCACACTGGTCTTTATTGTTGGGGACACTCAAGAGACTGCGGGGAATGTGATGATGGACATGTGGGTGGGGGGATGGTATGCATTCAGAGTGATGCACTGTTATTGATATATTGTTTTGATGTTATGCAAAGAGGTGTTATTGGAGTTACAGGTTATGTTCAGTAAATACTGTTTATTCACACGGTGTGTATTTACTGTATGGTTGTTCTGGTGAGGGCACACTCCCACCCCGTTGGGATCCCTCATCAGTGGAGGCGCTGCACCGAGTGTAAGTACATACCCCAGGTTCCCCGTGGCGGAAGCTCAGCTCTCCTGGTTGCCAAACAGGTATAGCACCACACTGATAAGTAGTCAGACACACCTACCCACCTCAATCTCACTTAAGGGGGGGGAAAGAGGGCTACATTTGGAGGCGCTGCTGAGATCCAGACCTGGGGTGCTCTGTTCCATTTTTTCCCCCAAATTGTCCCATTCCTATTTTTGTCGCCATGTTTGTGAAGTCCGAACACGAGGTCCTTGCCTGGGCTTTGAGGCAGTATATGGAGCCTGGCCAGGTAGTGGTAGTAGGAGGCCTTCCCGCAACTATGCCCGCGGTTGAGGTTCAGTCCTATATGCGTGAAATTCCAGGGTGGCCGCACGCATGTTTCTTAGAAGAAGAACACGATCCCACGGCCCTATGGAAAATGATACTTTTTGTGGCCATCCCCACTGCGGATATATGCCTGGCAGAGGCACCGTCCGCCCTGTGTATGCCCGGGGGCCCGTCTGAGGGGTACCCCCTAGTTTACGCCGACCCAGCCAAATGGCGTCTCCCGCCAGAGCAGGGGAGCGCACGTGCTGCTGGCTGCAAGCCTGCACTAGATTGTGTTGAGGAAAACTGTCCGGGATTGGCGGGAAAACCAGAAGGCTACCCCCCTATCTATACAGAAGAGAGCCCTAGTGTAATTGCAGAGACTGTGATTAAAATGGAGTCTCTCTCTAGCAGAGAGTCACACCTAAGATGGCGGCTCCCGCCAAGTCGGGAGAGTACCAGGACTGTGCAAGAAATTGTTGCAGAGTATTGTCCGGGTTGGGCGCGAAACCCTGAACCCCGCCCCTGCACTGTGAGTGACTCAGCACAGAGCCAGAACCACTCCCTTGTAGAAAGTGCCCCTCCTTCAGAGTCCACCAGGGGGAGCAAGCACTGTGACTTTCAACCAAACGTGGATGAGACAGACTGTTCTAGGGAGGAGGAGCCTGACCTCTATATCACTCTGAGTTGTGCTGAAGTTAAGTCTGTCTTCAGGGAGAAATTACTTAGGGATTCCCGCTACCAACAACCGGTTGTGGAGGGCCCGTGTGCCCGAGTGAACATTTCAGATCCGGTTCCTGAGCGGGACGAGGTTGAAGTCCCATCGGTGGCGATGCGCCTACCGGCGAACCACCTCAGCGATTATACAGAGGAATCACAGGGTAAGGCGTATATACCCCCACCTTCTAGTGAATCCAGCGACCAGTCACTTGTGGTGATGCGCCTGCCGGCGGACCACTTTAGTGACAGCAATGAACACCCTATCTTGGCGGATGCAGAGCCTGCTGTGGGCCCGTGTGCCCTGGAGGAGGTGTATCCCGATGTTGCGGACCCTGCTGTGGGCCCGTGCGCCCTACAATGGTCAGTCCGACCTACTACCGAGGTACCATCGGTCCTAGAATGGGGACCAGTACCAAACGACGATGAGGGGGAGTCGACTGCCCCAGGGGTGTCGGGGGTGAGCCTCCAGGTGACCGCGGAGCACGATGGTTCCTTAAGTCTGGTCACCCGTGTGAGGGGCTCCCCTCTACATCGCGTCCTGGCGGAGGTGTCCTCCTTGGGAGAATCCATCCCAAGTCAGTGGAGTGGTAAGGAACTCCCTAACTCCCCACAATCTCCGATGGA
This sequence comes from Ascaphus truei, assembly GCF_040206685.1. Lineage (NCBI taxonomy): Eukaryota > Metazoa > Chordata > Amphibia > Anura > Ascaphidae > Ascaphus > Ascaphus truei. Next base: position 58,769,737 of record NC_134486.1, on the reverse strand, counting down.
GCTGGCCGTGAAGAAGGCCAGAGTTGCGGCTTCTGAACGGAGTATGAGCCCGTGCGCTCCGACACAAGTGGTCCCAGGACTGGGATCCAACGCTCCCGAGTTTTCAGCGCGTAAGTGGACTGCCCCAGAAGTACCGGGGACAGGTCCCAAGACGGCCGAGGTGGGAACTGACAGCATCCCCGAGGACCTGTTGGCCACCGTGAATCACCGCAGTGGTCGGGTGTCTACTCTTTACCCCCGGTCAGGTGAAACAGAGACATTGTCCAGTGCTCGCTTTTCAGTGAAAGCCTCGCAAGTCCGTAGGGACAAGGACTGTGTAAAGGAAGATCCAGGGAGACTGGCCTCCTTTAAGCCCAAAAAGGAGTGTGCCATTCGCCAAGTCGTGGACCGCGGAAAAGGGCCTGGCCTCCTGGTCTGCCGCATCCCTGCCGCGGATGACCGGGTAAGGGTCTGCTTCAGAGACACTGTGCTACTCCTTCCACCAGGGGGAGGAAGTAGCGAAGAGCCAGTAACTGTCGCTTTAGAGTGTGCTCTCCAAGAAATTTTTCTAGGGGAGGCTCACGGACGCAAAAGTGAGGTACCCCCACATGTTCAATTAGGGGCTCCCCACAAATGGTCTCAGCACGCTTCGGTTAATTGGTGGGAAGTGCAATGTAACCTGAAGGGTAAATTCGACACGTGTTGTATGTTCTGTGCCATGCATTTTAATTGTATAAACCTTATGTCAGGGTATGGCGTTCTCCAAGCGAGGACGTTGGATTTTCCACCAGGGGGAGAGTGTAGCCTGGAGCTCCCGCAGCTCCTTGAGACCCCCCTCCCCTTGGTGCGCTCGATCGCGGGTGCCGAAAGACCCGACGGCTGCTTCCAAGGGTGGGGGCTGGAGCAGGGAGCAGCGCGGCTTCCCCTGCCTGCGGCCGGTTGCCGGGGACGCGATCGGGCCGTTGCTAAGGCCGCGATCGCGTTTCTAAGGTCCCGGCGGCCGCAGAGCAGGGCGCCGCCATTGAGGACCGTCTCGCGCATGCACAGTGGACGCGTAGGCGCAGGGAAAGCCCCAGAGCTAGGGATAGCTCGCGCGAGCATAGGGACAGCTCAGGGAGAAGAGAGAAAGCCCGGGAAAGATTGCACACGCGCAGTGGAGGGTAAGGAAAGCCCGCGAACCCTTAGCCTACCAGGGAAGGCTCTGAGCTGGGACTGCAAATCCCATGAGCCTCTGTATGCCCCATGTGACACCAGGGAGCCAATAGGGCTTAGGAAGGCCAGGCAGGCAAAGAGATACATTGTTTGCGCTGCAGCACGTTTTGTCAGTTGGAGCTGGGGAGCTGTGAGGGAAGGAAGGGTGCAGAGAGCATATGCAGCTCCTGCATCGAGTAAGGTCCCCACATCCCAAGTAAGGCCCCAACTCCCCACCAGGTTAGTGGGTAAGTGTTGAGGGACGGCCCACATAGGGACGCTGCCCTTAGTGCGTGTGTGTGTGCTGTCTTGTCAGGATCACGGCTGGCAGTGCTGTGAGGCCTGACAAGAAGGCATAGTGCTAGTGTGCAGCAAGTTGCTGTACGCGTTCCAGAAGTTTGCAGTGCGTAGCTGTTAGTGTTAGTGTTAGGGTTCCAGGTTGCTGTGTGGAGTGTTGCATGTGACGCTGCCTGTACTGTGTGCAGTGTGTGTGCAGCGTGTGTTACTGTCTGCCGGCTGACTGAGAGCTGTGTGTCGGCTGCAGGCGCGTTAGGATAAGTGAGTTAGGAGCTAGTTGTTCAGTGTGTGTATATCACCAGTGCCAGTTGCACGTGGTGAGCTGCCAGAGTCTGGGATCCGACAGAAGTTACAGGGAGAGTTATTCTGCATGCAGGGACTAGGGTAGAGGTATACCCCAGGGCCCAGTTAGTCCCCTATGACACCAGAGGAAGCTGTATGATATAGGGTTGGCCTTAGGACAGGGACTCCTTCACCATATTTAGAGCAGCAAGAGGGATGCTGTCTGACGGCCTCTGACTGTCTGACAGCGTGTTCAGAGACTGTGTTAAAGGAGCATTCCGGCTGGAGATTCCTTTCCTGTGGATGCAGCGTGTGCACCCATTCCTGCAGGGAGCAGCGCAGCACGCCGTGGGATCACTGTGCGGTGTGGCAGAGTTCCAAGGATTTTCCTGACCAGGACTGGTCAGGGAGGTAGTATATATTAAGTGCACCACCGGGCCCCAACACAGGGAAGCGCTATCCCTCACACTCACACTGGTCTTTATTGTTGGGGACACTCAAGAGACTGCGGGGAATGTGATGATGGACATGTGGGTGGGGGGATGGTATGCATTCAGAGTGATGCACTGTTATTGATATATTGTTTTGATGTTATGCAAAGAGGTGTTATTGGAGTTACAGGTTATGTTCAGTAAATACTGTTTATTCACACGGTGTGTATTTACTGTATGGTTGTTCTGGTGAGGGCACACTCCCACCCCGTTGGGATCCCTCATCAGTGGAGGCGCTGCACCGAGTGTAAGTACATACCCCAGGTTCCCCGTGGCGGAAGCTCAGCTCTCCTGGTTGCCAAACAGGTATAGCACCACACTGATAAGTAGTCAGACACACCTACCCACCTCAATCTCACTTAAGGGGGGGGAAAGAGGGCTACACTAATAACATGGCATGCCAAGAAGCCTCTCTCTATCCCTCAAAGCTCACAAACACGGATCCTATCTGTCAGATCTCCAGCACACGGCTACAGAACCGGGCACTTAAAAAAAAATGCTGCAATTACTGCAAGGCGTTTGGTGTGTGAATTGCAGATAACAAGAGCTGATATATAAATACATCAAGTGGATTTTCATTACAACTTGTAGTCGGGGGCGTCCCTGGGAGAAAACAGCTTGAAAAGGAAAGCAGAAACACCATGCAGGAGGATTCAGGATGTGTAGCTAGGGAGCAAAGAGAGAGTAGGGAAAGAGAGCGCGACAGATAGACAGGAAGACAAGATCCCTATTGCATAGTCTGTGAACCGGCTACCTTGTGCTGGAGAAGAGATATGCTCCATTGAAATGAATGGATTTAAAATCTTTCTCACTGGAGTTCCTGGGGGCTTTGTAAATGAAGATATTATCTTGTATTATCAGTAAGGCAGAACCTCCCCATCCCTTTTATCGGGATCTGTTCTGTCTTTCAGGCCCCATAGTGAGGCAGTGACAGTACTGCTACCTTAGGGCTGATCTCATCACAAAGGTGCCCTTCTGTGATGGTAACTGAGAGGGACAGGTCCAGCAGATTTACTTCCTTCAGAAACATCTCCTCTGCTCCCTGCCTCTCCTCTATGGCCCCCCCCCCCGTCATGGCCACGCCCCTGACCTGATTTGGACACGCCCTCCCACGCCCAAAAAAGCTGACTGCAGACCGCATATCGAGGTGAAGCGCCTCGCACGCGCCACCAGGACGCAAGGCGGGCGTGCAGGCGCGTGCAGCCTAGGGAAGAAACCACATAATAAAAATAGAACAGCACAACTCAAACCAAACTAAAAGGAAATAGTGTCCGTGCACAACAAATACAATTTCACTTTCCCTGCTGCCAAAATAATCTCACCCTGTGAGATATTAAACAAAGTCACAGAAAAAAAAACTAAAGTGCACGGTGTCACGATAATATCATGATATATTAAGTATTTGAATCAATCTAGTACTTAAGGGGTTAATGCTGTTATAGTTTGACTTAAAAATACAAAGAAATGTTTATGACCTGTTAATCCATTGACCAGACCTGGGTTGTCTAGAAATAAGGGTATCTATTTTGACAGAGATGGGATGAAATTATGGCTATTCTGAAACTCAAGTAAACAGGACACCTTTAAAGGTACTTTCAAAGCATTCCTGGAAGGGTTCAGAGTGTCGGGGCGTCACTAACCGTATCGTTCAAAAATATGAAATATCATGGACCTGACACCTATTCTGAAGTATACCGGATAGATATCTGTAAACGTTGCACTTAAACAAATCAAATGATGCGAAACCCTTCATGTTTAGAAGGTGGCCAGAGACAGATATACATTTGTCGCTCAAACTTAGGGGCAAGTCTGTCTCGTTACATTCATCAAACTCGCCTGAATCTATTGATATGACTTGCGTCTGTCTAAGTATTAGATACATTAAGATATGAGGTCTTTCATATATTGAGCCAGCTTTTAAACTTCACACAGAACCAGAGCTGATTTACGACAGGGGTGTGCTTTTGTTGTTTAAATGGGGAATAAACGTACATAAGTCTCACCAAGGTACTATGAAAATCAGAATTCAACAAGAGGTGTGTTTTGGGATCAGACACGTGAGTTCTGGGATCAGACACGTGAGTTCTGATCTTTCCTATGCCAGTGACCTCACTGGGAAAAACCATGACGTGGTAAAGTGTAGGAATTTCTACATATGTTTTATCCTTTTATTTTAAGAAACTATTCTGCATTTATTGTAGCTGTATGTTCTTGTAATAATCTTTTTTTTAATCTAAAGCACTGTATTTTTTATATGTATTAAAACAATCTTTAATAAGTAATGCTTTGAGCGCTGAATAAACTGTAGACATTTTATAGACACCTTTTTGGACAAATTTTGCTGCAACAGATTTTTATGCATTGTTTTTCTTTAATAAACAGGAACCTAAGACTCTGATAATTTATTTGATATGTCTTGGGCGATGGCAGCATGTAGATTTGATTGCAATCGAGTAAGGTGTACATACTGTAGTAACTCACTTGAAGTACCTTGAGGAGGAGAAAGGTGAGTTGGCTAGTGTAGCCGTGTGTATTAATCCTGGTTGCATATCTAAGTCACGTGCTTACAAGTGTGTTGTTCATGACAGATGGTATATTGGGATGGATTGAGGGAAGATATTACCCATTTGAAGGACCTTTGTGGAAGGTGAAAAGTGGGTCAGCTAGAGAGCTGTGTATTAACCTTTGTCCCATATGTAGGTTACGTAATCACAGGTGTGCCATACGTGACACACGAAAAAAAAAAAAAGGGAAAGCATAGTGGGATCTGTGAGGATAAAGTTTCCCCCACTCCACAATTGCGGAACTTACAGGAAGTTATCTTGATTGGGCAAATACCAAAAAGGTTCTTGTTGGTAGACTTATTTTTCTTCCGTCATCCACGGAAGTGTTAATATTCAGCTCAAATGGTTATAGAAGAGATAGGCCGTGATTATAGTGCCGGCGAAAACGAATACCTGAATCCAATGAAGCTGCAGATAGTGCGCTGTATCCAGAAATAACAAAATAATTTGTTTTAAGATGCGACAGCCACGTCACGGGACCGTCGTGCGCGCCATCGCCGGCCCTGTAACGTGGCCATAGAGGGAAAAGTAGTGTAATCCAATTTAATACAAATTCTAAAATGTAATAGAGATGCACATTGTACTCACGTGAGCAGCAACAAAAAAAAATCAAATCGCAATTTGAGTACATCGTGACTCGGCATAACAGAGATATGGGATATGGTCTCACCGCCGTGGTACCATGGCACGCGTCTCCTCATTGGCGTCTGGTGCAATCTTCTTCCGTGTCAAGTGGAGACGACAGGACCATGTCAGATGTCCGAACTAATGCAATTGTGTAGTGGTAAAGTGAACACAGGCGCAAACAAATAAAAAGTGGACACTTAATAATAAGTGACTAATCAAAAACTTAAATAGGTGAACAATGTGATAAAATTTAAGTAAATACAGTTTCACCCCCTGCTCTGGAACCCACTGGAAGGGGTAGTCTTCACTCTTCCCCCACAGTAACAGCAAAACACACAAAATCCACGGGGAGCATGGGGAGGAAACAAAAATAAATTTAAGTGCAGCAAAAAATGGCAACGTGGTAAAAGCCTTCAATTGACTTGGCTCTAATGAATTGACTACTTACAAGATGTAAGAGTCAAATAGGCAGGGTTGACTCAAACGGTCAGAGGTAAGTGGATGATGCAGTTGTCATCAAAGTGGATCAGGTCCTCAGGATCACGTACCCCAATGTTGAGAAAAAAACTGGCATAGCACAGATCACTCGAGATAAAAAAGCTTTATAACAATAAAATATTATACTCACAGTCTAACAATAAAAAACGGGCATATCACACTGCATTAGTGTAGGAAGACTTTAGCCAGCTGGCTCACCGTCCCGCAACGTTCCCCCACTCCTCCGCCTCAGCCTCCGGTCAGTTATTACACTGCTGTGACGTCACTTCCGGTTTCGTCGCTCGGTGAGGGCTGGATCCTCCTGCAACTCCTCTGCTGTATGCTCCGCTCTGGATAAGACTCCCACTCTACGCGTTTCGAAAGCGACTGCTTTCTTCCTCAGGAGTGTGGAGTCTCGTGACACATTGCATGCTTTTATATCTTAGTGATCTGATTAATCAACAGGTGTATGCTATTCCTTAAAGCGCTACTGGGGTGGATAGTACAAATGCAATTGCTCATATACACACATGGGGTTAAAATTTCAGTTACACACATGGGGTTAAAATCTCAGTATACATGATGGTAAATGCATATATAAGGGGATACTTGGTAAACAGGATGGGGATTGAATCTTTTTGTGGGAATATAAATATAAATATATTTGGAGTCAATTTGGACAACCTATGAATTCAAACATATTAAGGGCCTCATGCAGAGAGCAGCGCTATTTACAATCTCGCCATTTTCCGGAGAAAATTGCGCAAAAAACAGCTGAAAATGGCGAGGTAGGAAAAACGCGCCATTTTTTTTTTCTATGTGAAAATCTCGTCGCGCAGCTGGCGAGAAACTACATCTCGCCAGTCTGAAAAATATCCGAATTCAGAAAGGCGCGCTCGCCATCTAGCGGCTGTTTTTGGCGCGATTTTCTTCAATTTTCTCCGCCAACTAAAGTTGGCAAGAAGCAGGAGCTCGCCGGCTATAGGGAAAAAAAAAATGCGCGATTTTTTTCTCTTCCCTTTCAGCTGCGCGCATCTCCTCATTTACAATTCTCCACATGCAGTAATGCTAAAAATAGCGGATTTCACCCATTTCTGCATATGGAGAATAAAACTCTCCATTAAACCTACTTTTTATTCCCCTCTCCAATTTTAAAAAGCACTGCTCTCTGCATAGGCCCCTAACTCACTGATATTATCACAGGGGATATACGATCTGGAATGGCAAACAGTTTATACAAATTTTTATCTCGATTGATCTGTGCTATGCCAGTTTTTCTCTCAACATTGGTGTACGTGATCCTGAGGACCTGATCCACTTTGATGACAACTGCATCATCCACCCTCTGACCGTTTGAGTCAACCCTGCCTATTTGACTCTTACATCTTGTAAGTAGTCAATTCATTAGAGCCAAGTCAATTGAAGGCTCTTTCCACGTTTCCATTTTTTGCTGCACTTAAATTTATTTTTGTTTCCTCCCCATGCTCCCCGTGGATTTTGTGTGTTTTGCTGTTACTGTGGGGGAAGAGTGAAGACTACCCCTTCCAGTGGGTTCCAGAGCAGTTTTTGATTAGTCATTTATTATTAAGTGTCCACTTTGTATTTGTTTGCGCCTGTGTTCACTTTACCACTACACAATTGCACTAGTTTTCAGGTGATTGGGCTGCACGTTTAAAAAGAATACATGGAGATCACAGAAACTACCACTAATGTTTTTTCAAAACGTTTATTAAGAAATGTCAAATTTGATTCTGCACCAGTAGAGGAAATTAGAATAGATGAAAATGATGTGGGGAAAATGATAACAGAGGAGTTTCAGAAATTAGAACGATTTATGATCAAAGACACAAAAAAATGGTTGGATGTAATTTTTTTAGAGGAATATAAAAATTGTGGTAGGGTCCCCAGGGGATTAAGGATTGGTAAAAAGCCTTCCTTTGATCTAGAGGATGCAGATTTTCTGTCACACTGGAATAACATTTTGGATAAGTGTTCAGAGGATTTAATAAATTTGATTATTGAACAGCAAAAAGCCCATCTGAAACAACTGGATGAGGACATAAAAGAAATCCAAGAGAAACTAATTATAGTAGAACACACCAGTGAATTTAAAGAAAAAGACAGATTACTGCAAATTAAAATAGACTCTATTTCAAAGGAAACTGAAACCAATAAACTTAAAAAATTCAAACGAGATGAAGAAGATTATCTAAAAGGAGAGCAGAGAAACTGCAATAAGGGGAGAAATTTTAAGAGACATCAGGATAGATACAAAAAGGACAACTACAAATATAGAGAGATGTACAGTATGTAGAAAAGGATCACTCCACACATAGGGAGATATTAGAATCATATGAATCCAAAGAAAGGGGTACAGCAAATTTCACTCCGATTAACCAACAGAAGAAAGATAAAAGAGAAGAGGAGATATCAAAAAAAGAAAGAAAAATCCCAGAAAGGGAGAAGGGAGGAAGAAAGGGAAAAAAGAGAGGCTCAGAGAGATAACCAACAGGAAAGAACAGAGGTTTTTTTTAGGCGCAGAGGGCCCATCCACTCTGTGGGAGAACAGAAATCGTTGCCTCCCACTAGTGGAAAAGGAGTCCAAAAATCTAAAAAGAGGAAGACCGTTAGAGGGAGCACAGGAAGAAAAAGGAAGAGAGCGCAAAAAAAGCGCAAAATAAATGATAACATCTTTAATCTAAGCTCTATAGTCCTCACAGAACCTCAGAGGGAGGTCATTTCTAAGGGTCTTTCTTTTGCACCAGTGAGAGGCCACAACAGCTTTGACCTCTACATTGACGCAAATAAATATCTGCGCAAAGTAACCCTGAAAAGATATTTCTTGGGAAGGAATCTTGAACCAAGGAATGATACAGTGATTCCTGCGGTAGTACAAGAGGAGAGAAATTTTGTCCATACTGATTTGAGGCCAAAGTCCACATTCTATCCACAGTTCGCAAAAGGCAATAATGTAGATGTTTTCTTCAAAATGATCACGAGCGATTTCGATGATCTAATGAAGAACAAAACCAATATCAAGGATAATCTTACAAAAGATGAAAAAGAAGCTTTAAGGGAACTGGTGGAGAATGAGGACTTGGTCATCAAACAGGCGGACAAGGGAGGAGGCGTTGTACTCATGGACAAGGTAAATTATAATAAGGAGTCCCTACGCCTCCTAGAGGACAAAACTACTTACACCAAACTAAAGAGTGATCCAATAAATGAATACACAGCTGAACTGAAATGTCTCTTGGATAGAGGAAGGGAAACTGGCATTCTCAATGATAAGGAATATGATTTCCTATATATAGACAAGGCGAGAATGCCAGTTTTCTATCATCTTCCAAAGATACACAAGAGTATAGCCAATCCCCCAGGCAGACCAATTGTCTCGGGGATTGGCTCACTCACAGCAAATTTGTCCATGTACATTGACAAATTTTTACAAAAATATGTATCAAAGCAAAAATCTTATCTGAGACACACTATGGATATTTTAAACACACTCACTGAACTAAAATGGGAAGATCATTTTATTATGGCTAGCTGCGACGTAACATCACTGTATACGTCAATAAATCATGAACAAGGTTGCGCAGCCATTAAACACATATTAGGACAGGATTTGGAATTACCAAAGGATCAGGCAGACTTCATTGTAGTTAGCAAGAGTGAACAGAGAAGTTCAGAAGTACCCCTATAAATGCACTCTAGACATAATGTATATGTTTCTAAGGTAATAAGGTAATAGATCCCCTTTACCAGAAACTAAAAACGAAAACGGCGCAAAAAACAAAAAAGTTTTAATACATCTTTAAATTGAACTATTACACTCAAATGGATAAAATTGTGGGTCTAAACTGAACCCCAAGTAGGTGCGATAAGAGTCTATTTGGAGGTGCTGGTGGAACTAGTGTTCTCTTAATGTTATTGAATACCCCCCATAGACTCCTGCGTATGTATAGGACGTATATTGCCACTAACCCTTTGTACTAATCAGATGTTTGTATGGTGACTGTATTTGGCAAAATGGTATTTGCTGGGTTGAACAAAGTAGTTCAATGGTACACCGTTTTTATACACAGATAGTTACAGTCATCGCTCTGTATATAGTAACCAGGTACAAACAGGTCTATGCTTATATCAGTGTATAGACTCCTGGGACTCATGAACAAGGTTGCGCAGCCATTAAACACATATTAGGACAGGATTTGGAATTACCAAAGGATCAGTCAGACTTCATTGTAGATAGTATATTATTTATATTAACCTCACAACTACTTTTGGTATGGTGGTGATTTTATTTGCAGAATTGTGGAACGGCGATGGGAACCAGGTTTGCCCCAAGTTATGCTAACCTCTTCATGGCGGTCTGGGAGGAGGAGACCATCTGGCCCATGAGAGAGGTACCGGGGGCGGACCTGGTGCTCTGGCGCCGTTTCATTGATGATGTGTTTTTAATTTGGAAGGGAGGAGAAGAAACGCTAAACTCTTTCTTTGATTTTATTAATACAAACACAAAAAAATTGAATTTTACCAGTACTTTTAGTTCCAATACGATTCATTTTTTAGATCTAGAGATATATAGAGAGGACAATAACATTAAGACCAAAACCTTTTTTAAGTCAATTGACAAAAATAATTACATTTTGGGAACCAGTGGACATTTGCCACGTTGGATGGACAATGTGCCACTTGGACAGTTCAATAGACTTAAAAGAAATTGCACAGATCAAGAACAATTTGTGAAACAGGCTGATTTTATTAAACAAAGATTTCTGGATAAAGAATACGATGAGAGGTTATTGGATAGAGCGATTGTAGTAGCTGACAGCCGTAATAGGAGTGAGCTATTGAGACATAAAAGCAAAAAGAAAAAAGAACATTTAGAGTTTGCATTCATCACGGGCTATAATTAGGAATCTAAAAATATTCAGAAGATTCTGAATAAACACTGGGATATCTTGAAAAATGACTCTATATTGGGGAGTGTGGTTCCAGAAAGACCCAATGTATTGTTTAGAAGAGCTAACAATTTGAAGACCAAGTTGGCGCCCAGTGCATTAAGAGAGAAAAACCCAAGTAAGAATAATTGGTTGAGCCAAAACAAGAGGTTCTATGGGTGCAAAACTTGCAGGGCCTGCCAGTTCAAATCTACAAATAGCGCAAACTTCTGCTCCAATGTCACTAATGAATGCTTTACTATAAAAACAAGTCTTACCTGCAGATTAGACCACGTCATATATTTATTAGAGTGCCCATGTAAATGACAAAACGTGGGCAAGACTGCAAGACCCATTAGAACTAGGATCCTAGAACACCTCAGCAGCATTAAACGACAAATAAAGACCCATAGTGTTTCTGATCATTTCTCCACAGTACATCAAGGAGATGCAACAGGTTTGACTTATACAGTTATAGAACAAGTGAAACAACACTGGAGAGGGGGAGATAGAGAGAATGATCTTTTGAGGAGAGAATCCTTTTGGATCCATCGTTTAGGAAGTCTCACCCCAAGGAGATTAAATATGGAGCTAGATATTTTGCCATTTTTGAAATAAATGTATCTGTCTCTAATGTGTATTTTGTCTCCCCCATTTTAGGCGTTTTTGTCATCCAACTCCCTCGGTATCTATCCAATAGCCTTTATAATCTGTGCATTTCAGGTTTTTTGTATGGTAGTAAGTGTCTTTGTATTCTAGAAAGTGTTATATTAGATCCATGATTATATAATTCACCATCATCCAACTGTAGGTTTTTAAGATTTTTTAGGATTTTATAATTAATTTGTTAAAGTATATTTGCAAGTTTGCCATAATTTTATAATTAATTTGTATAAACTGTTTGTAATTATGGTGAGTCTGGCATTCCAGATCGTATATCCCCTGTGATAATATCAGTGAGTTAATATGTCTGAATTCATAGGTTGTCCAAATTGACTCCAAATATATTTATATTTATATTCCCACAAAAAGATTCAATCCCCATCCTGTTTACCAAGTATCCCCTTAAATATGCATTTACCATCATGTATACTGAGATTTTAACCCCATGTGTGTAACTTAGATTTTAACCCCATGTGTGTATATGAGCAATTGCATTTGTACTATCCACCCCTGTAGCGCTTTAAGGAATAGCATACACCTGTTGATTAATCAGATCACTAAGATATAAAAGCATGCAATGTGTCACGAGACTCCACACTCCTGAGGAAGAAAGCAGTCGCTGTCGAAACGCGTAGAGTGGGAGTCTTATCCAGAGCGGAGCATACAGCAGAGGAGTTGCAGGAAGATCCAGCCCTCACCGAGCGACGAAACCGGAAGTGACGTCACACGCCAGTCGGAGCAGTGTAACAGCTGAACGGAGGCTGAGGCGGGGAGTGGGGGAACGTTGCGGGACGGTGAGCCAGCTGGCTAAAGTCTTCCTACACTAATGCAGTGTGATATGCCCGTTTTTTATTGTTAGACTGTGAGTATAATATTTTATTGTTATAAAGCTTTTTTATCTCGAGTGATCTGTGCTATGCCAGTTTTTCTCTCAACATTGGGGTACGTGATCCTTAGGACCTGATCCACTTTGATGACAACTGCATCATCCACTTACCTCTGACCGTTTGAGTCAACCTTGCCCATTTGACTCTTACATCTTGTAAGTAGTTAATTCATTAGAGCCAAGTCAATTGAAGGCTTTTTCCACGTTGCCATTTTTTGCTGCACTTAAATTTATTTTTGTTTCCTCCCCATGCTCCCCGTGGATTTTGTGTTTAGATGTCCGAACTAAGACATAGGTGTTGTCCAGAATTTGAAGTATTTCCTTCTTAAACTGGGATACCATGGATATGGAACAGTTGGGTGGTCAAGTCAAAGGGGGCACAGCGATCTCTCCCACACATAAGAAACACAGGCATTTCTCCTGTACTAGCATGCACAGCTGAATATTTATAGTGTTTATTGACGTATTTGAGGGGGGATACCTTCTCACTCTTTCAGATTAGCTGTGTGTGACTGATAAGCAGAAGTAAAACTGTGCTGAATGCCTAAAGCGGAAACTGCTTCTTTAAAAACAATTAAAAAAGATCCGTGGGGCCCCATGCCATGGGAATAGTATATTTGTCAACTTTTCCGCTGTGGCTCTAGCGGTTGCTTGTCAATTATCGAAGATTTCCACCCATTTTGAGAAATAGTCCACAAAAACCAAGATATCTTGAAATCCTCTTGTTCTCGGAAAAGCAACTATGAAATCCACTCCCACTATTTGAAATGGACATGCTGTACATATGGCAGGACTTCACAAGACCACCCTTTCTCATAAGGGAAAGCCAGTAATCACGGAACTTTGGGCTGCGCTTATAGTGCCGGCGACAGCAATGCAACGGTGACGGTGATGTCACGCTGCGTTCGCTGGAGAAAGCAAATTGACTTGACTTCCAGGGATCGCGGTCAAGCCGTCGCGTCGCTTCTGCTATAAGCGCACGCGATGGCGGCAATACATTTGTTTTGCCGCGACGTCGCATCGCTGGCACTATAAGCGCAGCCTAAGTCACGACAGGTTTTAGCAATACAATACCCGAGTGTCCTGTGATCAGATGCTCATAGTAATAATAAAGCAGTCAAAAAGTGTTACTGTAGGAGGGAAAATGTGTTATTTTAAAGGTGCAAGTCATCAATTTGATACTGCTAAAAAGAACTAATTTTTTACAGCGACGGATGCAAATATTGGGGCCGCCACCACAATGAGTAGATAGAGCAAATGTACTTATTTTGACGCCAGTCATCAAGTCCTGATATTTACCGGTACCTGGCTAATGCCAAAAAGTAACTCAATTTTTTATCACCTACCCCAGACTGGCGTTAGCCCTATATTGCCCATGTATATTATATATTGGCCATTATATACATAGGCAGATGGGCTAAACCAACATTCAATAGATAATAAAACGTTATAATTGACACAATATTAATTCCTTAGTAGCCCAAGTGGTAGGGGGTGAGGTTAAGGAGGTGTGGGGGGTAGTTGCAGCGGGTAGGGTGCTGGAGGTTAACCCCGTGTTTGCCTTAGCAGTGGCAATGCTTTAGGTAGACAACGGGGGTAGGTAGTGCAGTTTGACTTTGATATTACCCCTTTGGTGTCTGTCGTATACCTAAGCCATAGACATCAAAGTGGTGAATGTATTTTCTACCATAGGGTTTGTAATACCGGTAATTTATAGTACATAACCCTATGGTAGAAATATATTGTTGCCCTCCTCTATTGTATCACGATGTGGTAATTAAAACATTATTGGTGGAGTTAATTACTGCATCGTGACACCTTAAAATATCGCACTGTTAAAATGTTACCTCAATGTGGATGTCTTCAGTCACAAAATTGTGGTAAAAAGACCTGATCTTTTTTACCGGTATTATATTAACTCAGTCTCCACTGAGTATGATGACTATTGGTCAAAGATTATAAAATGGAAATTGCCTCGCTTAACAAAGGCGAAGAATTGATACCCAATATTAGACAAGATTATTTACGAGTCAAATGTATTCCTTACCTGGACCAATTTCTTGAACGGTTATTTGCAGCTTTTGAAGTTCTGCTTTATACCGCGGTGTACATTTTTTAAAAGAAATTATGAACCTGAATTAGTAAAACAAAAGAATATTCATATCTAAACGTTACTCTGACAGACACTCCTAGAATAATTTGCACAAAGGCAGCCAACATACTGTAACACAAAAATTGGCATGATGTATCCCAAAAAACATAACTTTAACTAATACATGGTTAACAATATCTAATACTAAAGGTTTGTTCAATTGTGGTAAGGGAAAAATTCTGTAATTTTGGAACAAAATCCAAGACTTTTAAGACAAATATTACAGGGGAAACATTCAACATATAGCATTTTATTGACTGTCAAAGTAAATCAGTTGTTCCCTTTTAGAAAGTCCTTGTGGCTTTCAATATGTGGGCTGCACTAAAAGAATAATGAGAAAAAGAGAATAAGAGACCGCTTCTTCTGGCCCAAAATGCGAGAAGCGGTAGAACAACACTGCCGCCTTTGTTCCCGGTGTATACAACGCAAGACCTTGCCTACAAGAGCAGCGCCCATGGGCCACCTAAAGAGTTCTGGCCCAATGGACCTCATGTGTATGGACTTTCTGTGCATAGAGCCCGATACCCGAGGAATATGTAACGTGCTGGTCATCACGGACCATTACACCCGGTATGCTCAGGCCTTCCCCACGAAAGACCAGAAAGCCATCACAGTGGCAAAAATACTATGGGAGAAGTACTTCGTTCACTACGGTCTTCCAAACCGGCTTCACTCAGACCAAGGTCGAGATTTTGAGAGCACTCTGATCCGGGAACTGCTCAACCTGCTGAATATTGCTAAATCACGGACGACTCCGTACCATCCCGAAGGAGACGCCTTGCCAGAACAATTTAATAGGACCCTGTTGGACATGCTCGGAACCCTGAAGGGTGCGCAGAAAACTGAATGGAGTCGACACGTAAAGGCCTTGGTACACGCGTACAACTGTACCCGCCATGAGTCAACTGGATTCTCCCCATATTTCCTTATGTTTGGACGAGAGGCGAGACTGCCAGTAGATGTACGTCTTCGAGTGTCAATGGATGGGATACATAATGCTACCCATTTCAAATATGTGCAAAGACTTAAGGACAGTTTGCAACAAGCTTACCAACAGACTGAGAAGTCTGCAGCTAAACTGAATGCCGGCAACAAAAGACGATACGACCATAAAGTCAAATATTGGGAGCTACGTCCTGGGGACACTGTGTTGCTTAGTAATCTGGGAGTCCCAGGAAAACATAAATTGGCGGACCGATGGAGAGATGGTGTATATGAGGTAGAGTCACAGATGCCTGGCCTCCCGGTCTATCGCATAAAAGACACTGAAAGCCGGGTAAACGTTTGGCATCGTAATCATCTTCTCCCCATTCCACAAGTGGGAGACGAGGAAGCAGAAATACTGGCCACACCGCTGAATGGTGAGTCCAATTTCTCAGAGATTGGTCAAGAGACTGAAATAATTACACCAACTCTGAAACTCCTGAAGACCCTATTGAAGGACCCTATCAAAGGGACTATTCCACTGAAGGGGCATCTCCCGGAGGAGCTACGGGTAAAGGGCCCCATAGGCCAACGCCTACAAAGGTGGCACCAACAGGCCAGCCTTTGGATCCACAGAGCCCGTGCTTTGTGCCGAACAGAGACTGTTGAGACATTTCTCCCCTCAAGGGAAGAGGCTGAGCCTCAGGACTGAACCTATTACTCCCCAGAGGGAGTTGCGGAAGAACAGCTCCGTAGGAGCCAAAGAGCAAGGTACCCTCCAAACCGGGTAACCTATGACCAAATTGGGGCACCCCATTATGAGGCTCAGCAGTGGGCTCGCAGCAAAGTGCATTCCGTCATTGTAATGTTCAATGAAATGTACAATCTGATATAGAGCTGACGTGTAAGATTGTAGTTGATTGCTGCATTTTTATTATATAATGATGTCGTGCCATTTTCATTATATAACTGCTGTGTATAGTTATAGTCATGTGTCCCAAGCGAGGGTGTTGGGGTTTTTACCAGGGGGAGAATGTAGCCATGTCCCCCTCTGCTTTGCGGACCCCCCCCTCCAGGTACTCATTGCGGTGGTCGGGAGCAGAGCGGCCGCTCGCGTGGAGGTGCAGGGGCTTGTGCGTGCAGGGCGCCGCCATCTTAGATTGTGCGCGCATGCGCAGTAGCACGGAGCGACGAGAGGTACAGAGACAAGTCGCGCATGCGCAGTGAGAAGCGCGCGAAACCCCACCAATGAGGAGCAGGCTCTGAGCAGGGACTACAAGTCCCATGAGCCAAGGACACCCCACCTGACGCCAGGGAACCAATAGGGCAAGCATGTCAAACTGAAAGGCTAACACGGGCCAAATAAACAAGGTTTAAGTTTATGTGGGCCGCAAAAAAACAAAAACTTCAATTTTCATAGAAACGTAGGTTTATTTCGAAAAGTACAGAGTGTGTGTGTGTGTGTGTGTGTGTGTGTGTGTGTGTGTCGGATGACCTCACTTACCGGGAAAAAAAAGCCAGATGTGAATGACTTCTGAACCCATTAACCAGTGTCAGGATGTCCCCTCTTAACAATTTCCAAAGCAGCAATCCCACCTGGGATCTTACCTGATCTGCAGTCCCTCAAGGTACTATACTGGAGGGGAGGTGTTCCCTACCTGTGTTCCAATGTCCCCCCGTGTGAAACTTGAGAGTCAGATCTGGAAGAAAGCAGAATAGGTTATTTCGGTGTAGGTATAGGGCAGTTAAGATAAAACAGAGAGAGTGGGTGAGGGTGACAGACAGAGAGAGGGTGACAGAGAGAGAGAGAGGGTGACAGAGAGAGAGAGAGGGTGACAGAGATAGAGAGAGAGAGTGACAGAGAGAGGGTGACAGAGAGAGAGAGAGAGGGTGACAGAGAGAGAGAGGGTGACAGAGAGAGAGAGAGAGGGTGACAGAGAGAGAGAGGGTGACAGAGAGAGAGAGGGTGACAGAGAGAGGGTGACAGAGAGAGAGAGAGGGTGACAGAGAGAGAGTGACGGAGAGAGAGGGTGACAGAGAGAGAGAGGGTGACAGAGAGAGAGAGGGTGACACACAGAGAGAGAGGGTGACACACAGAGAGAGAGGGTGACACAGAGAGAGAGAGGGTGACAGAGAGAGAGAGAGGGTGACAGAGAGAGAGAGGGTGACAGAGAGAGAGAGAGGGTAACAGAGAGAGAGAGAGTGACAGAGAGAGAGAGAGGGTGACAGAGAGAGAGAGGGTGACAGAGAGAGAGGGTGACAGAGAGAGAGAGAGGGTGACACAGAGAGAGGGTGACACAGAGAGAGAGAGGGTGACACAGAAAGAGAGAGGGTGACACAGAGAGAGAGAGGGTGACAGAGAGAGAGAGAGAGGGTGACAGAGAGAGGGTGACATAGAGAGGGAGACAGAGAGGGTGGGAGAGTGAGAGAGAGGGTGGGAGAGTGAGAGGGTGGGAGAGTGAGAGAGAGGGTGGGAGAGTGAGAGAGAGAGAGGGTGGGAGTGTTGAGAGAGAGAGAGGGTGGGAGAGTGAGAGAGAGAGGGTGGGAGAGTGAGAGAGAGAGGGTGGGAGAGAGAGAGGGTGGGAGAGTGAGAGAGAGAGGGTGGGAGAGTGAGAGAGAGAGAGAGAGAGAGAGAGAGAGGGTGGGAGAGTGAGAGAGAGAGGGTGGGTGAGTGAGAGAGAGAGGGTGGGAGGAGTGAGAGAGAGAGGGTGGGAGAGAGAGAGAGAGGGAGGGAGAGTGAGAGAGAGAGAGGGTGGGAGAGTGAGAGAGAGAGAGGGTGGGAGAGTGAGAGAAAGAGAGGGTGGGAGAGTGAGAGAGAGAGGGTGGGAGGGGGAGAGAGAGAGAGGGTGTGAGAGAGAGATGGTGGGAGAGTGAGAGAGGGTGGGAGAGTGAGAGAGGGTGGGAGAGAGAGGGTGAGAGAGAGAGAGGGGGGTTGACTGACTCACCGGGCCCGGGAACACCAACCTCGGCAGACCCCCCTGTTGGCGGCCTTGTCCCTCATTCTCTCTCTGCTTCCCCCCCCCCATTTTTCTCTCACTATCTCCCATTATCTCCCCCCTATTCTCTCTCCCCTTCCCTCCTCACCCCCATTCGCTCAATCCCCTCTATTCTCTCTCTACTTCCCCCCCCCATTTTCTCTCACCCTCCCCCATTCTCTCTCCCTTCCCTCCAAACCCCATTCTCTCAATCCCCTCTTCTTTCTCCCCCCCATCTCCCTCTCCCCCCCCTCCATTCTCTCTCTGACCTGCACAGATGCACCACGCCACAGACCTACAGACACTCACACAGACAGACCAACAAAAACACTGACCACGCACAGACACCCACACAGTCACTGCTGGCCTGCACAGACACACACACAGCCACTGATACACACACACAGACAGCCACTGATTCACACACACACACACAGCCACTGATACACACACACAGCCACTAATACACACACTCCCCCCCCACACACACACTCTCTCCCCCCCCCTGCACACACACACTCTCCCCCCCCACACACACACACTCTCCCCCCCACACACACACACTCTCCCCCCCCCACACACACACTCTCCCCCCCCCCACCACAAACACACACTCCCCCCCCACACACACACACTCTCCCGAATACATATAAAAATAATACCCCCACACTCCTGAATACATATAAAAAATACCTCCACACTCCCGAATACATATAAAAAATACCCCCACACTCCCGAATACATATAAAAAAATAACCCCACGCCTACCCGAATACATATAAAAAATATCCCCACTCCCCGAATACATTTTAAAAATACCCCCACTCCCCCGAATACATTTTAAAAATAGCTCCACCTCCCCAATACATATAAAAATACCCCCACCTCCCCCATCATCATGATCTCATCTCCCTAGACTGGACCCCATGCCCCATCATCATATTCCCACCCCCTGCCTTCCGTCTTTATCTGCCCAGGCTTGGCCCCCATGCCCCATCATCATATTCCCACCCCCTGCCTCCCATCTTTATCTGGCCAGGCTGGTCCCATTCCCCATCATCATATTCCCCTGCCTCCCATCTTTCCTGCCCAGGCTGGCCCCCATGCCCCATCATCATATTCCCCACCCCCTGCCTCCCATCTTTATCTGGCCAGGCTGGCCCCCATGCCCCATCATCATATTCCCCACCCCCTGCCTCCTATCTTTATCTGCCAGGCTGGCCCCCATGCCCATCATCATATCCCCCACATGATCATCTCGGCCTCTCCCCCCCACCCCCCCCCCATGATCATCTCGGCCTCTTCCCCACCACCCCCCCCATGATCATCTCGGCCTCTCTCCCCCCCCCCCCCCCATGATCATCTCGGCCTCTCTCTCCCCCCCACCCCATGGTCATCGCGGCCTCTCTTCCCCCCCCCCCTCCCCATGATCATCTCGGCCTCTCCCTCACCAAAAAAAAAAAAATATTGTCCTTACCTTATTCCAGGCAGGGGGCAGAAGGCAGAAGGCAGTCTCACAGACGTCTTTGAAGCTATCTCCGCCGGGGTGTTGGCTCCGCCCCCCGCTGTCCTCCCACACACGGCACGAGTGCAGGATGACTGCGCCCGGCCACCGTCCGACTCCAGTCCCAGCAGGCCTGCTTTTCCTTCCGGCCGTGCTCGTCGCCTCGGCCACACCCGCGCTCGCCACCGCGCTTGCTACTCCCGCGGCCAAAACTTGCAATCGCCGCCCACGCGCTCGCCGACGCACACGGCCGCCGCACCTGTTGTGGGTGGGCCGCAAAAATATTCGTGGCGGGCCGCAAGTTTGACATGCTTGCAATAGGGTGTTAGGAGCCTCATAGGCAGGGGATAGGAAGCTGTCACGGAGACCACGCTAGTCAGTCGGCGCCAGTAGAGGCTAAGGCGAAGGAGGTGAGGGTGCAGGGTCAGTGACCCACTGCACTAGGCCAGCAGCCCCCTAGGCCACAGTTAGCCCTGAGCCACCCAGTAGTTTGTAGTGCTTCAGGGACAGGCCCTAGGTTAGGGACCCTGCCCCATTAATATACAGTGCTAGTTAGGGACACAGCAGACGCTGCGCTTCCCATACAGAGGCTTGGGATCAAGCCTACTCCGCAGAGAGAGCGGAACTGTACCAAGGGTGGACAGCCCTGACCGATCATCTCACCGGAGGAACCGGACGTCGCCAGGAAGTCGTCGGATCCTTTGCGAAGATCCGTTGAACGCCCAGGTGCCGTTGCACTGGGCAGGTATCGTTACGCATGTGCACCACACGAGTACTCGCACATAGTGGCAGCGCTGACCACGGGACAAGGAGGGTTATACTGTGGACACGGTGTGCGGGTACACGGTGGTGGGAGTGGGGTTACGTTATATTTTACCCCAGTGCTAGCATTGAATGTGATTGGTATAGAGTATAAGTTATATGCACATGTTTAGTAAAGCCAGTCCTGTTTTACACCGATGTGCTTATCGTGATTGTTTGCTGTGAGGGCCTCCTCCCACTCCGTTGGGATCCCTCCCAGGTGGAGGCGTTGCACCACGAGATAGTTATATATAAGTACCCCAGGCTCCCGAGCGGAGGCTTAGGCTCCTGAGAGCCTAACAGGTAATATACAGTATCAGTAGCGTCTGTATTCACAGGGAATACCCATTACATAAGATTAAAAGCCTTTATAGCGTGATACTGCCTGTTGTGAGATTCACAAAGCAGTGATAACAATGCAGTATCGTGCTATAATGGCTTTTTATCTCACTTAAAAGCACTTATCACTGCCTAGTGTATAACCCCATATGTGTCCGCCAATGGTAGTTGGGCACGAACAGGACAGGCTTTAGTGATCTTCCCAGTTCTTCTTGGGTGCAGCGCCTCCATTTCCAGCAGGCCCCAGCAGAGCTGGTGCAGTTCCTGCAGGAAACCCCTCTTGCACTCACCCTGATAAACTGCAGTCCCAGGCAGGAGTATAAAACAAAGGATGGTTCTTTATTCTTCATACAGCATACCAACATGTACACTCTTTCTCTCTCTCTCTGGCCCCTGGAATCAACCCCCGGGGCTTGAGGCCCCAAAGGTCTATCCTTTGCTCCCTTACTCCCTGGTGAAGTAAGGGGTAGTGTCCCACTCCCCTATGGGAGGGAAGGAAGGTAGCCAGAGTCCTGGCTCCAAACTTCCAACAACACTAAATTTGGATCTGCAGTCCCTTTTATACCCTGGGGAGGGTCCTAGGTCTGAGCCCCTGATAGGGCAGTACACAGACCTTAGGCACACACCCCTGTCACTCAAGGGAGTTGTTTACTGCTGCAGCAGCAAGGGCATAGATTTAACCATAACACTGCATGCGTTGGTATCAGGGCTTATGTGTTAGGTTGGGCAGATTAGATACCCCTCCCTGTTGCATCCTTAGTGGTAATTAACTTGTATTTATCAATGGAGTTCATTACCACATAGCTATAGTATTTTTAATAGCACACTCGGTACATTTTTACAGTAATGTTGATGACTTAGGCCATAACATGTTTTACCAGGTGCAATATTAACTCCTGTTTAAAGAGTTTGCTGTATATAGGCGTATGTACTTCCATTCATGCTTATACCCACATATCCTTAACCCCTCACTTACCAAAGGGAGGAGAATCATTACAACATGAACTAATTGCCATTCATATGAATTTCTGACAGCAAACAAGCAGACAAGTGAAAAAAGCTTCATCAATTGGTTACATGCAAGCCTGAATTTATTGGCAACTTTTCCTTTATTTTATACATACAAGTCAATCTTCAATAGTTTCCTCCACTTTATATTACTAACATACAGCAGAGGTATATCAAATAATGGTCTCTAGTTTCCTCTGCTAAATATTGAACTATTTTCCCCTTGAAGGAAAGGTAGAGCAAACCTTCAGCAAAGGACCAGATTTAATCATGTCCAAAGTGACCCATCACTCAGAGAAATATTGAATCAGGCCCTATATTTTTTGTCTTGAAGTCAACAAGTTAATGTGATTAATTAATCTGCACCCTTCATTCATTCATTCATTACATATTGTTACCCGAATAAGGGATAATTGATCAAAGTCTTCCGGCTGCAAAAACAGGGCAAATACTGTGCATAGATTTCGAAAAAAAATGATTACTCAGATTGGAGCTAATTGATTTTTTTTTAAAATAAAGATTTTGCACCAGTTTTGCAGCTGGTGTCTTCGATAAGTTCCACCCTTAGTCTGTACAAAAATAGAAAACTTTGTAATCCTTGACATTGGAAAGTGTGACAATTTGGAGTGGTGGTGACAATTTACTGAGAAGTCAGAACCCCCCAGTCCAACAGGGGTTATTTATAAATTCTCCCGGCTACAAAGCGGGTCCAAAGAAGCTGCGCCAGATCCAGCTTTGCAGCTGTTTTACAGCCGGGAGACTTTTATAAATTATTTCCCATGATGTTTCTAGTTTATTAGTAATTTTTCTACATATTGGGCATATGTATCAAGGTTCAAAGCCAATGCAATTCTGAGGCAAAACCATTGCTCTAGATGTATTAAAGAAAAAAAATCTGGTGCGGTTTTTCTGCCCCAGAATTGACCCAATTTGGCCTAAAGATCTTGGCTTGATTAGAATGCTGGTATCAAACTGTAAGAAATACATTTCCATGTGTGGTTTATGTACTGTGAGTTTTATCTTTTATTTTAATAATTAAATTAAACATGATTTTTCCTGGGGAAAATGTTGGTTCAAAAAGTTTCTTATCTTTAAAATGTTTGATAAACGCGTTAGAGCCATCTAGTGGCCTGAAGTTGAAATCTTTTCAAAATGTTAAATCCACAGAAGCCCAGTTAAATCAGGGCTCTCATAACGCAACGTAAAACAAGAACAGACGTTAACACTTGTTAAGCCGCAGACAAAAGATACTAGTGAGATGCAAATAAGCATACTATTTAATCCACTGGCAAAAGCTGTAGGGTGCTCAATTTGCATCTCAATGCCCAGTTTCCTTGCCTGCAGCATTATCACTGTATGACGTGTATGATGAAAAGTCAGGAAAGACTTGTACAGGCTTGGAGGAGAGAAGAGAGAGGGGGGATATTATAGACACGTCCAATATATAAAAGGTTTCAACCAGGCACAGGAGGGAAGCATATTCAGAGAAAGTGAAGTCCTGGAGAACAAGTGGTCACGCTCTGAAGCTGGAGGATGGAAAGCTCAGGGGAGTACAGTACTTCTCCGAGGAAAGGGTGCTGGATTTGAGGAATAACCTCCAAGAGAGGTGTTCCAGCCTAATACAATATGAGAATGTAAGAACACTTGGGATAGACACGAGGATATCCTAAATATAAAAGGACGTCAACTTTTATTCAACTAGTTTTGCACCTGGGAGGCTTTGATAAAAAGAGAACACATAATACTTTGATATATTGGCACATATAGACACAAAATGAAAATGCCTATATTTGCCCCACATTTGTTCCAAAATGGCTTTGATATATTTCCCCCGGAAGATCTACCCTCTAAGCTTTAAATAACTTACATGTTATCTATCTGTTTTGTGACTTACAAGGTTATGTGTCAAAGTCCTTTGACTACAAAACAGAGACAACATGTAGTGCAAACATATTACTAGATTTATCAATGAAAATAAATCTTATTGAATGTAGGTGGAGTATTTTAGTTTGATAAATCTGGTGAAAATGTTTTGCCCCACTTTTGTAGCTGGGTTTTTGGGGGTTATTCACTAAACTGCACTAGTGCCGATCAAGGCACTATTGCATAAAAACGCTGATTGTAGTCAATGGGAGTTTCTGAGCAATAGTGTCCCGATAGGCACTATCACAGTTTAATGAATAACCCCGTTTAATACATATGTCCCTTACCAAGTTCCTGCATCTTTTTTTAAAGAACATTACAGCTCAGAGGAAACTGTAGATGGGGTTGTCACTAGTGCTGGATAGAGATGAGTGAAACTGTCAAAATCTGTTGTGCGGAATTTCCCAAGCTTTCCATTAAAAAACCCCGTTCCGTGGTTTAAAATCCGTTGAAGGATTGTTCCAGTTTCAAGCCCCGCGGATTAATAAAAAACCGCATTGGATACAATCCGCGGGTCGATTTTAACAATCCAACTTGCGGATTTCGCATTTCTTATAAACTCCAGTAGCGGGTTGCGGAATCCGCGGATTGGATTGTCGGTGA
>NC_134486.1:58692936-58744905 GCF_040206685.1 Ascaphus truei | reverse complement strand
CACCTTTACCTTCCGGGATCAATTCACTAGGCAGAACCAGGTAGTGGAATAAAATTAGGTTTATTCTGGTGAGACCAGCAGACTTACAGTGATACACAAAATACAAGAAATACACAACTGGGGGTCTGGGGGGAGTCTCTTGCCTCAATTAAGTGCAGGGCGCCTGCTTCAGAAGTCTTACCCTCTCCGCTCCACATCCAGAAACTTCACGGTACCCATTTTGGGAAAGGTACCTGGCTATTCCCGCTAACCGTGAGCAAGGCAAAAGCTGGAACTTGGCCGCAATCTGAGAACTTGTCCTCAGCTAAGCTAGGCTTCTCCGGCAACTCCATACCGAGTGCTTTGCTATTCGGAGCAAAGCACTTTTGAAAAGCCCGCAGCACTTCACCAGACCAAGCTCAAGATCGTCTGGTTCTCTGATTGGCCAGTCCTCTTACATAGACTTCGCTGTTCTATGTTCAACATGGAGAAGGGTCTGGCGACCAATCATAGAACGGATCGTAGCTGTACCAGCCAATCAGAGCTCGTCTGGCTGTGTGCATCAGAGGAGGGGGCGTGTCGAGGAGACTCAGGATGCAGGCAAGCGGGAAATTCGAACTGGCCAATGGGACTCATGCCTACCAGCAACGGATTCCCTTTGCCAACCCTATGCCTCCCGCTGGGTAGGCTCCACCGGGTCTGCGCGAACAAAGAGTCTCCCCCACGGGGAGCCTTTGTCTCCAGACCCGGTACTCCGCCCTTCCCCGTTCACAAAACGTTCTGACACCTCTCGACTTCCTATCTCCTGTTTGATCCCACATCTCTATGCAGACATCCTGGCTACTTATCGGAATACCAAGACTATTTGTATAGAGATGGATACACATTTTAAAACCTGGGCCTGGGGAATGCAACTGTTACACGAAGCATTGCGGGCTGAACATTCAATATTTTAAAGGGAAGATATTAGGGGTACAATATGCAGATGCGTACCCGCAGACCAGATGCGTTCTGCGGGTAGAATGGGGGTACAATCGGTAACTTTGCCCCCAACCTTGTACATATGTTTTAAGCATATTTCCACCCAAATATCTACCCTTAAACTCCCACTCCCGAAATCCCAGGTTTATTGTACAACAGGAAAGTTTATAATACACACTGTGTTCCCGACTTATGGTGCTTCTAAGCTACCGGGGACCCACGGTTTTCAGGGGTAACCAGTCGGGCTTCGCCTTTATTATGAAGACTGGCTACCCCCTACCGTCACAGTCAGTATTACAGAGATGATGTGGAAGAGCACAGTGGAAGATGTTAAAGTTGCAAGGAATCTGTGGGTCATTGAGGTGCTATTTACCACATCTTTTAACACATGAACATCTTTTATAAAGTCAGAACTGATCAAGATATTTTGGTATAGCTGCTAGGGAGCAACAGTCTGCAGCTTTGATTGTATCTGAATCATTGTGCTACTGTTGAAAGAAGCCACGTTTACTGCAAAATCAGTCTCATGGGTGACTTATCTGGTTTGTGCAGCTGTTTGGAGAATGAGGGAGCAACACAAATCCCAAAAAGATGCCGCCGAGTTCATTAAATTGTTGTGACATATGTTGTCATCTACAGTATAACACACTCACACTTAAATAAACTCTAGTCCACCTAGGTTATTCTATGATTGTCTCAAACAATCCCAAGGGAACATTCATTGTAAAAAAAAAGTGTGCTAAGAGGAGACTTAAAACTGCCGGCCAAGCAATAGTGTGTGTGTGTGTGTTTTTTTTTTAAATTAAATAAATCAGTTCTCTACTATGAGACAATACTTGTAGCATTTAAAAAAATAAATAAAAATAACTCTGAATTATATTTTTAATGTAATATAATGTAACAAGCATTTTTTTGTTTCTATAGCAACCATTCAACCATACTTCTATAGCAACTTTTTGAGCCCTGCCCTCTCTCTAGCAGTGCACCAATTTTATCTAGTGGCTGCCTGGTCACATGATCTTCCCCACAGAACTTTGAATCTTTGGTCCTTTTTTTGCTGCCCTGACAGAGTTTTGTGAACCCCTGTGCCAAATCTTTGCAGATCAAACACAGGGGGACGGATCTATTGGCAACTTAGCTAATTACTTATTATTGTGTGGATTGTATTGATAAAAAAAAAAACGGCAGCTCTGACTGCTGCTTCAATGGGTTTCCCCCCCTAAATGCAATAGCTTTCACTGATACTGCTTGCCAAGGAGACATAAACATGTAGCCCCTCCGGCCGTGACATTGGTAATTTTACTGTGGTCAGCTAGATGTTGAGGTATTTTGTCAGGGGAGATGGTGATTTGGCCAGAGGCTGGTGTAGGAGGGAGGCAAACACAGCAGGAGGAACAATGGGCGCCAGTGAAGTTTGCAAAAACCCCAGAAAGTCATTATTGCAATCCTTCATCAGCAAAAATATTAAGGGTTCCTTCGGGTTCAGGCTCAAAGAAAATGATAATAAAGTAAATAAGGATTGTCCCCTCCCCCCCCCTTTTTTTTTGGGGTGCCAATGGTATGCCAAAGATGGAATAAAGGACAAATAAGTCCCCCCCTCCCCTTGTCTCCCCCCCTCCCCTTGTCCCACCCCCCTAGTCTCTTGTCCCCCCTTCCCTTGTCCCCCCCTCCCCCTCCCTCCCCTTGTCCCCCCCTCCCCCTGTCCCCCCTCCCCTGCCCCCCCTCCCCTTGTCCCCCCCTCCCCCATCTCACCCCCCTCCCCTTGTCCCACCCCCCCTTGTCCCTTGCCCCCCCTCCCCCTGTCCCCCCCTCCCCTTATCCCCCCCTTGCCCCCCCTTTTCCCCCCCATTCCCCCATACCGTTTACTAACCCAGGAGGTGCTATAACTTAAGAGAAGGGGGAGCTCACTGAAAAGAGTTGTTTAGCATTCTGGGCTCGTGGTTGCATTAACGATATTGAATGATTATGCCCATCTGATATGTACATATATCTAGAGAAAGCCGAAGGATAAATGTGGCAGCTAAGCCAGGGTTCCCTGGCCAGAGTATTACATGTACAAATGTCAAACCAAGTGGGGTTCTCAAAGATCCAGTACAGTATCCCACCTCATCCCCCCCCTTCCCCACTCCCCCCCTCCCCCCTCTCCACCCTCCCCCCCTCCCCTCCCAGCAAAAGGTATCTAACTGATAAGAATTCTGTGTTTTAGTAATACAGAAGATTTGAAGGCTCCAACTGATTGTACATCCTGGTATATCAATCTCACAAAATCCCTGGCTTGTGTGCTCTATGTACTAATTCCAAAGCTACTTCTTGAACCTCAAGGTCTTGCACTTCACTATGCCTCCCCCCCCCACCCTACGACTACGATATTTGAGTCATAGGAAAAGTGCTTCGTTTCGCTTACTATAGGGTCTCTGCCTACCCTTCTTTACCTGCTGTCATTACCGGACATACCCCCTAAGGGCCTTAAGCCCACGAAGCCGGTTGTTAGTGAAACCGGTTGTAAGTTCTTAAGGTAACAAATATACCTTTTCTCTCTTCCTCTTTTCCCCCTACTGGTACTGTCCCAGAGGGTCCTCTCCCCTCCACCATCTCCCCCCCTTCCCCCTCCCTAGTGATCTCCTGATCCCCCCCCCCTCCCCCTCGCTCCGTCCAGGCGTACTTGACCTATACACCTCCTCAAAAAATAAAATAAAAAAAAACTCTCTACTGACAATAGATTCCATGGCTAGTCAATCTGCGATTAAACTGGTATCACTTAATGTAAAAGGCCTCCAAAATAATAGGAAAAGAAGACTAGCTCTTCAAGAAATGAAGAGGTCCGGAGGAGATATTATTTTCCTTCAGGAGACGCACTTTGCATCTCAAGACCCGCCCAAAACATTTCAAAATGCATTTCCCTTGGGGTTTTATTCCTCATTTAGTAGTAAAAAAATGGGAGTTGCACTTTTAATCCGCCAAGGAACCCCATTCATTCTAACAAAAACAATAGTAGATCCAGAGGGTAGATTTCTGGTGGTATATGGAACACTCGCAGGCACGGCAGTCGCCCTAGTCAATCTCTATGCCCCGAATGAAAATAATAATAACAATAATAGCATGTTTTTGTATAGCGCTGCTAGTTATACGTAGCGCTTTACAGAGACATTTTGCAGGCACCGGTCCCTGCCCCATGGAGCTTACAATCTATGTTTTTTGGTGCCTGAGGCACAGGGAGATAAAGTGACTTGCCCAAGGTCACAAGGAGCCGACACCAGGGAATTGAACCAGGCTCCCCTGCTTCAAACTCTCAGTGCCAGTCAGTGTCTTTTACTCACTGAGCCACTCCCTCTCCCAAATCAGACAATATTCCTGAAAAAAATACTAGAAGATCTAGACCCAGACTATTTGTCCTCTATGATAGTAGGAGGGGACCTGAACATGGTCCTAAACCCAATGGAAGACAAGTCCCTCACTCCAGGCCGACCACATAAGCCTCAATCCCTAAGCAAAGGGAAGAGGTTCAGAGAAATACTTAAGGAGTTCTCTCTGATAGGCATATGGAGAACCCAACACCAGGGCCAAAGAGACTTCATATTCTTCTCAGCCTCTCACCAGACCTATTCCCGCATTGATTATTTCTTAGGGTCCAAAAACGTTCTAGAGGCCGCCACAAGCGGATCACGCGCCCATCACCTTAACTCTATCCATCCCATTTGTGAAAACCTTCTCATACAATTGTAAATTGAACGATACACTACTAAAGGGGGAGAAAAAGATTAAAAAAAGCCCTAAAGGAGTATTTCCTTAACAATTGTGGGTCGGTCGCATCGCCCGCGACCCTGTGGGAAGCCCATAAAGCGGCAATTAGAGGCAATTTTATCTCAATTGCCTCCCATAAGAAGAAAATTAAGGCAAAAGCAATAAAAGACCTGACGGAGAAAATAACTAGCTTAGAACAACAACATAAAACTAATCCATCCAAAAAACTCTACAAGGTACTGACAACCACTAGAAATGAGCTAAAACATATCCAACTTGAAAATGTGGGAAAAGCCCTTAAATGGACCAACCAAAGGTACTACGATAAGGGCAATAAGGCCGGTAGACTTCTGGCCACCAAATTAAGAGGCCTACAAAAAAGGTCCCAGATAACGTCGATCAAAAATGGGTCTGGTGAGGTGCTGTATAACGAGAAAAAAATAGTGGACGAATTTACCAAATTTTACACCAAACTCTATAATTTAAAGACCCAGTAGGGGGCCTCAGATGTGTCAAGACTTGAGGTAATTTCAAAATACCTCGACGACTGTGAACTCCCCACACTGACAGAGGAGGAAAATTCCTTCCTTAATACTAAGATCACTAAAGAAGAATTGATATCCGCTGTGAAGTCTTCCAAATTATCTAAACCACCAGGTCCTGACAGCTTCTCCAATGCCTATTACAAAAGATTTCTCCCAATATTATCTAGCCACCTACTCAACCTGTTTAACTCATTTCTGGAAGGGAATCCTATCCCTTCGTCTATGTCCCTGGCCAACCTAGCCATCATTCACAAAGAAGGGAAAGACCCAGCACAATGTGGGAGCTACAGACCCATAGCACTCCTGAACAATGACCTTAAATTATACAGCAAGATCTTGGCAAATAGGCTGAACCCCATACTACCAAGATTAATAAACATCGACCAAGTTGGGTTTGTCTCGGGGCGCCAGGCCTCAGACAATACCCGAAAGATCATTAACATAATTGAACATGTCCACCTCACAGGCTCCAAGGCAATGCTACTAAGCTTAGATGCAGAGAAGGCATTTGATAGAATTGATTGGATATACCTTACCAAAACATTAGAGAAATTCGGTTTTAAAGATTCTTAGAAGGAGTCCAAGCACTGTACCAGAATCCACCTGCAATTGTCAGACTTCCGGGTGGAAATTCAGAAAGATTCCAAATAAGAAATGGAACGAGACAGGGTTGCCCCTTGTCCCCCCTCCTTTTTGCTCTCACCATAGAACTGGCGGCTAAAATACGGAATAATATAAATATACAGGGCATAGAAATTGGAAAAACAAACTATAAAATTTCCCTGTTTGCAGATGACATTATTCTGACCCTAACCAAACTCCAAACTTCCCTCCCGAATCTCCAAAGGGAACTGGAAGACTTTGGCGCTATATCTGGATACAAAATTAATAATGAAAAATCAGAGGCCCTCAATCTCAGCCTCACAGAGCCAGAAGTGAAACAACTCAAAATAAACTTTGCTTATAAATGGAGTCCTCTATACAGTACATCAAATACCTGGGGGTGAATGTATCAAAGGACTACCAGTCACTATATCAACATAACTACCCAGCTCTCTTTGACAAAATTAAAAAGGATTTGAGCAAATGGAAGATTATCAGATATCATGGTTCGGAAGAATGATTTCCATAAAAATGAATATACTTCCTAGACTACTATATTTTTTTCAGACTCTTCCGATCCACGTCCCAGGCTCTGAACTAAAAAACATCCAAAATAGGTTGTTCCATATTATTTGGCAAGGCAAAAGACCCAGAGTAGCCCGACCAGTCCTATTGTCACCACGAGGGAGAGGGGGCATGGGAGTCCCAGATATCCACAAATACTATCAGGCAGCACTGTGGAATTCGGACCCAACCCAACGTTGCTGGGTCGAAATAGAGGCCCACCATGCTAAAATGCCTATCCTGCCAGCATGCCTTTGGAGCTTGGAAAGAGGAGATATGCCTCCGCAAAAATTCAAATTAGGGCCAACTAGACATACCTGGGAAATATGGTTAAAAACTAAGCACAAATACAAACTCTCCTCCCCTGGCTCACAATTTACGGCAATTTTCGATAATCCCAAATTCCCTCCTGGATGTAGATCTAGGCTATTCGACCAACTAAAATTAAAAGGGATCAAGACGATGGCAGACATTCTGAGCCTAGGGAAGCTCCTGAGCTTTCAAGACCTAAGAACTAAATATGGAATCCCGGATTTGGACGCGTTTAAATACCTGCAAATCAGGCACTTCACCCAAAAAGTATCCCCAAACCCGGAGTTCCCCTCTCTCACTAAATTCGAGAGACTCTGTTAAAGCTGATTTAGACCAAAAGGGAGTCATCTCCAAAATTTACTCGGAGCTGGAAACAGTGGAAGGCCCCCCAAGACACGACTATATGCTTAAATGGGCTGCTGATCTGAATATAAATATTGAAGAGGAAGACTGGAAAGAGATCTGGGAAGCAGCCTCAGGGACATCCATATGTACTACTACAAAAGAGAACATTTATAAGATACTTTTCTATTGGTATCTCACTCCAGTGAGATTAAAACAAATCTACCCTCTGGCATCAGATCTCTGTTGGAGAGGCTGTGGACAAAAGGGGGACATGGCTCATATTTGGTGGACATGTCCAGAAATTAAGAAATATTGGGCTACGGTCCAAAATTTAATAAAAGAGGTCACAGGCCTCGAGCTACCTATTGAGCCACTGACCTACCTACTGGCCAGGCCGATGGAGGAAATCGGTCAACCAGTCAGGAAATTAATCTCCTTTATTCTCACAGCGGCGAGATGTGAAGTTGCAGCCTGTTACGCCGATGCTCGCCACAAACCGGGACCGGACCGCGGGGCTGAGGTGGGGTTATATAATCACCGACCTGAGTCCACGCAGACTGATCCGGAGTGCGCAGTTCGTAGTCGTACATCGCAGGGTCAGGATTGGAGAAGGCAGCATCGTCGTTATGGAAGCAGGAGTTCGGCAACAGGTAGTCAGGATTTCCCCGCTTCAGCTTAGGAGCGTGAGCGCGGGGGTGGCTTCTGCGCGAGGAGCGGCCTCGGCCCATGACGCCGATCTCAGCAGGAGGAGACAGCAGGCTGGCCGAAGTTCACCGCAGGGCAGCGTCGGGTAGAACCAACGCTTCAGCGCAGAAGTCCAAGGCAGGTCACTGCAAGAGGATCGCAGCAAGCCGCAGGAAAGGAAGGGTAGCCACTGCTAGGAGGGAATGCAGCAGGTACCGGTGCTGGCAACACGCTTCAGCACAGACGTCCCGGGTAGGCCACTGCAGGAGAATAGCAGCAGGCCAGTGCTGGCATCAACGCTTCAGCACAGACGTCCAGGGCAGGCCACTGCAAGGAGATAGCAGCAGGCCGCAGGAAAGGAAGGGTAGCCACTGCTAGGAGGGAATGCAGCAGTACCAGTGCTGGCATCAACGCTTCAGCACAGACGTCCAGGATAGGCCACTACAGGAGAATAGCGGCAGGCCACAGGACAGGAAGGGTAGCTACTGCTAGGAGGGAATGCAGCAGTACCAGTGCTGGCATCAACGCTTCAGCACAGACGTCCAGGGTAGGCCACTGCAAGGAGATAGCAGCAGGCCAGTGCTGGCAACAACGCTTCAGCACAGATGTCCAGGACCAGGCCTCTGGATACTCAGGAACTTGGAAGGTAAGAACGCTAGGAGAGAGGCCTGGGGTGGTTTGTGGCAGAGACAGTAACATAGAGGTAGGAATAGTTATGCTCGGCGCTGGTTCAGAGCCAACGCCTAGAATATAAAGGGCGGAGATCCAATCACAGGAGGAGGGTGTGTGAGAATTCCTCCAATGAAGTAGCACAGGGCAGAAGCTGCAATGAGAGGCAGCACCTGTGCCATAGATTGCCAGAGGAAGCTTGCAACTGCACAGGTCTGCACGGCAATAGTCAAAGCCAGTAGTGGATTCCTTACAGTACCCCCCCCTTCAGGTGAGACCTCCGGACGAACAAGATCCATCACAGATTTGGGGGACATGGAATTGTTCCTAAACCTCCTTAGGCGAGAGGTGGCGTTGAAAGCCCATAGTTTGTTGGGATTCCTTACAGTACCCCCACCACTGGGTGAGAAGCCTGGGTGAACAGGACCATTCATAGGTCTGGGAGACATTGAGTTGTTCCTGAAGTGTCTCCGGCGAGAATTAGGTCCACAATCCAGATGTACATTGGCGAGTGCCATGAAAGACAGCGGTGGTACTGCAGTTCTTGGTACATGGACAATGGGACCTGAGGGCTCCGGAATGGGAACATCGGAAGGACAGTAGCCAGGTGTCCGGTGCATAGTAATAGTCCAAGAGTATGGGACACAGGACACAGATTGTTGGACAAAAATGGCAGAGGGACCTTCAGAGAAGGCAATGTCTTTGGTGAAATCAGCACGGAGGAAGTTGCGAGAGTCTTTAGCTTCCAAGGAATTCCGGGTGGTTGTTAGCAAGGGAATGGGGCGGGAGGGTTCACTACACACTATTGCAGCGGTACTTTTGATACCAAGCAGGGTTGCTATCCCAAGCAATTTGCGAGAGTCTGTAGCAGTGTGTATGCAACTCATGGTACTGGCAGTTGAAGAAGGATCCGCTTCCTTTGGTTTGTGATCTTTAGAGAGAATCAAATCCGAAATTGTGGCCTTGGCGAAGGACATAATAAGCATGTCTATACCCATAGTGGACCCATAGAGAACAGGAACGGACGCTTCAGGTAAAGCGACGAGGTCCAGTAAGGGTGTCTTCGTCTTAGGGAGAGGCCAATTGCCATACAGAACGGGCACTTTGGGCACCGCACAGAGACCTGCGAGTAAGGAGTCTGTTTGAAAGGTGAGAAAACAGATTTTATCCAAAAAACAAGGCAGGCGGTTAAGCGGTGCATCGACCTTAGGGAAAAAAGTCTTGGGGTTAAAGCTGGGTGCCTCCAACACAGAGAAAGAAGACAGAGAACTAGAGCTTGGCTCCGGAGTGGAGGTCCCAGGTACCCAGGTCTCACATGATACTGTGGGAGAAGCAATGCAAATTGTTACTGTTTTAAACATAGGGTCTTTAACATCGGTAGCTCCAGGCACCTTTTTGAGAGGTAACCCTAGTTTTGGGACAGGACAGTCAATAGCAAGTACCCCAAGTATTGTGGAAGACACAGAGAAAAATAAGTCCATTTTAAAGACGGGATCTTCTGAAAAAAGGGAACGTTCCAAATGCGATACCCCTGAGTTCGTGGTAGTAGACATACAGTCAGTAGTGGATACCCCGAATACTGTGGGCGAATCAGCGTGAAACAGTATTATTACAGGAATGGGCATCCCAGACTTAAAGTCATTTTTAATCATCCCGGAGGCTGTGGCATGATCCGTGAGAGAAACTGGGGTAAACTCTCCAACAGACACAAGGGACATCTTGCTTGTTACAGAATTGGGTCCCTGAGAATCCCTAGTGAGGGCATCAGACTCCATGGGAGACTTAGTGACAGGGGTTTTGGAACTGATTAAAGGAATGGCAGGTATCACAGATTTACTAGGAGAAATACCTTGCAAAACAGAAATTTTAGTAAAGGTGATAGGCATCACAGATAGGGCAGACAGAAGTAAGCTAGGCAAGGTTGCTTCTATAACAGAAGATTTGGCAGCGGCAAAGCTTAACTCAGCGGCTGCTGGAGAACTTTTAACTACAATGAGAAGGGACTGCAGTTTTACAAAGTCAGGGATAAAGGGAGTCTCAAACTTGAAAGCCTGATCATTCAAAAAGAAGGGCCCTAACTTTAATGGTACTGAGGGAGCAACAGCAGATACGCTGATCTCAGAAGGGGTCACTTGGAAAGGAGAATAATATGTACTGTTCGCTTTAAACCCTAGGATTTGGGAAAAGGAGAACTCAGACAGTGCAAGTGGGGCAACCACGACTGTGCTGGCCTCTGAAGTGGGTATTTGGGAAAGAGTGTCTGGGACTTCAGAAACGACAACAGATTCCACGAAAAGGGGTCTATGCTCAGAAGCAGGGGTCTCAGCTCTCTGAGTGGCAGACGGGGTGAGTGAAATACCTAGGAGTAGGGATTCTGCGAACAGGTTTAGAGAAACAAACGGCTCCAGAATACTTTTTACTGGAGCCAGTATTATTGCCGAAAGTTCAGGGGGCATAGCCCCGAGAATTTTAGCCGAGTCAGAGGACAAAAGGGGTTGATCCTCTGAGGCTAAGGAGGTGTCCCTGACTGACGAACTAAAGGGATCTACCAAGGAAGGTTCACAGGGCTGACCTGCAGGGGTTAACATAGGAAAAACCCCAAGGGTTAAATTACTCTGTACCTGAGAATCAGAGAAATAGAAGCTAGTCTCCGAGAGTGGGGTCATAGGGGGTTCTGCCTCTTGCCCTAGGGACCTATCATTAGACTGCGGAATACTAGGGTTAGCAGTAGGAACCTCACAGAGCAGACTAGCAGGGGTTAATACAGAAAAAACCTCGGAAACAGAGCTTAGAATTTTTGGTTTAGGAAAAGAGGGCAAACAGGATTCATTCTCTGGTGCTAGGGAAGACACACTGACCTGGGTACTGCAGGGATTTACAGTGGGGAACGCATAAGCCTGACTAGCAGGGGTTAAGACCGAAATAACCTCAGGGACAGAACTTAGGGAGGTTAACTCAGGATTAGGGAGCGTGGCAGCTTCTTCCTTAGCGGGCAGCGACAGAGAAATGGTTTGACCATTCTTAGGAGAGAGAGGTAACCCCACAGGTTTAGTAACAGGACTGGTAGCACAGAGAATCTGCCAAGCAGCAGCATAGCTGGCAAGGAGGGGATCCTGTTCTATTATGTGAGTGTCTAGTGTTGAGGAAAATACATGGAGTGTATCTTGAGACTGAGCCAACATGAGGAGGGCGCTCTGTTCTACTAGATGAATGTCCAGTGATGAGGCCAGGGCATAGATTGCCTCTTGGGCGTCGGCCAGTTCCATGGGGTTCACATTATCCCAGGTTAAAGGGGAATCAGGGGAGCGAATACATTCGGCTAGAGACTGTTTTAAGCTCAGGATACAGTAAGCCTTAATAAAGAGATCACAACGGCATTGTCTTTGCAAAGGGGTTAAACCTTCATAGGTAAACATTTCATCCATCAGGGGTATTACTTCACACAAATACTGGCCTTCATAGTGGGACTGATACGCAGGACGGGACATAACTTCAGTTGGAAAATTGCCATCCCCCGCCACGGCGCGGTCCGGTTTTAACGGGCCGAGCATACTGTTACGCCGATGCTCGCCACAAACCGGGACCGGACCGCGGGGCTGAGGTGGGGTTATATAATCACCGACCTGAGTCCACGCAGACTGATCCGGAGTGCGCAGTTCGTAGTCGTACATCGCAGGGTCAGGATTGGAGAAGGCAGCATCGTCGTTATGGAAGCAGGAGTTCGGCAACAGGTAGTCAGGATTTCCCCGCTTCAGCTTAGGAGCGTGAGCGCGGGGGTGGCTTCTGCGCGAGGAGCGGCCTCGGCCCATGACGCCGATCTCAGCAGGAGGAGACAGCAGGCTGGCCGAAGTTCACCGCAGGGCAGCGTCGGGTAGAACCAACGCTTCAGCGCAGAAGTCCAAGGCAGGTCACTGCAAGAGGATCGCAGCAAGCCGCAGGAAAGGAAGGGTAGCCACTGCTAGGAGGGAATGCAGCAGGTACCGGTGCTGGCAACACGCTTCAGCACAGACGTCCCGGGTAGGCCACTGCAGGAGAATAGCAGCAGGCCAGTGCTGGCATCAACGCTTCAGCACAGACGTCCAGGGCAGGCCACTGCAAGGAGATAGCAGCAGGCCGCAGGAAAGGAAGGGTAGCCACTGCTAGGAGGGAATGCAGCAGTACCAGTGCTGGCATCAACGCTTCAGCACAGACGTCCAGGATAGGCCACTACAGGAGAATAGCGGCAGGCCACAGGACAGGAAGGGTAGCTACTGCTAGGAGGGAATGCAGCAGTACCAGTGCTGGCATCAACGCTTCAGAACAGACGTCCAGGGTAGGCCACTGCAAGGAGATAGCAGCAGGCCAGTGCTGGCAACAACGCTTCAGCACAGACGTCCAGGACCAGGCCTCTGGATACTCAGGAACTTGGAAGGTAAGAACGCTAGGAGAGAGGCCTGGGGTGGTTTGTGGCAGAGACAGTAACATAGAGGTAGGAATAGTTATGCTCGGCGCTGGTTCAGAGCCAACGCCTAGAATATAAAGGGCGGAGATCCAATCACAGGAGGAGGGTGTGTGAGAATTCCTCCAATGAAGTAGCACAGGGCAGAAGCTGCAATGAGAGGCAGCACCTGTGCCATAGATTGCCAGAGGAAGCTTGCAACTGCACAGGTCTGCACGGCAATAGTCAAAGCCAGTAGTGGATTCCTTACACAGCCTCCTGGAAGAAACTAACCTTCCCCACTAAGGGAATGATTAAAAAAAGGATCGATGAGGTTATGCTTATGTAAAAGCTCACAGTCTTCCTGAAGCAAAAAACTAACCCATTCTACAAAATATGGGAACCCTGGTTGATTTTTTAAGAAGGGACCTATCCCCCTCCCTCCCCTGCTATAGAAAGGGATATCGCCCATATGAAAAGATGCCACACCCATCTCACTCAGAACTACAAGTCAGGAAACGCTGAGGCTGGTCGCCCGGGGAAAACACCCCCCGCCCCCCCCACCTCTCCCCCCTCCCCCTCCCTCTCCCCCCCCCTCTCTCGCTCTCTATCTCCTCTTTCTTACTTTCTTACTAGTCTATGCTCCCCTCCTTCAGGGAAGCCCCACCTTTTGGGCAATTACTTGCCCCTATCCTACAAAAATTGAAAAATGTTCTGTATTGGGATGTAAACATTGTTATATGTATGTACCTGTGTAACCACCCAATAAAAATATTTGGGAAAAAAAAATAATAATAAGGGTTCTTGTTAAATAATAGCTTTAACCAACCATTCCCGGGCCGTCACCTGGAGCGGGTGCTCGGTTAGCAGGGCTAGTCCAAAGAAGTCTTCTACTAGTCTAGGTCACGGGTATAGAGTACCTCTTCAGTTAAGTCTATGGAAACCTCTCTTTTGGCCACTTGCCCTGACTATCCTGGGTTGACAAATCTCTCGTCACTCCTGTATTCTGTTTTAACTACTAACAAGCAAAAAATGATGGTGCTTTGTCAAAGCGCCAGAAGAGGCGAGAAACACATTAGAGCTATCTCTTTCCCTCAGCAGAGGTTTGTGATGTGCCAATAAATTGATTTTTATTTTACTATCATCTTGCAGTCCATCCCTTTTTGTGCGCGGTGTGCCGCCATATTTTGCTTGTTTGTTTTCCTCGTATCTACGCAGCAGGAGCACGCCACCGGAACTCCTATAGACAGGGAACGTGTGAGCATCTGGAAACACCATAGCATTAGTGGCTACCAACCGTATTGCTTTTTCATAACTTTTTGCATGAAGTGACTTTAAGTATATTGCTCCAAGGCTTGCTCTTCCAATAGGGCTTATTACATCAGACACAGGTTCACCTGGTTGGTGTTCGGCCTCTGGCACATGCCAGATGGTGAGCAACTCTATATCCATTTGAATATTTAACTCACAATGCAATGAGTTAAATTGCATTAAGGAGAGGAGGTCCTACAGTATGTATTTAATTAGAGAGCAGTGACTTTTGGTATATGCTTTACATTGCCACTGAGGTTTGTTGAAGCACTGACATTGGATTTGATCCTCTTTCTTTTTTTAGTAAATATTTTAGGCTCGTGTAGGACAGTTATATTGCTTAGGTAAGCAAATAAAATATTAAAACTTTATACTTATTACCATATATGTTTTGTCAATTGGATGTAGCATTGGGCACCCCTGTCTTTTGTTGTATACATTTGCCACACTCAGTAGCTCTCTTGTTGACATAAATATATATTCATGATGTGGTGGGTGTAGGAGTTTGAGCTAGCTGGGAATGTGTGCTAAGAATTAACAACAGAACAAAATTGGTCACTATAAAGTGAACTGAGCATTATACTATGGGACCTAAACCTCTCCCACCTTGTGCTACACTAACTACAGGGTGAAGCAGAACCCAAACGTAATAATTGGACCTGTTACAACCTAGTACAGCATCAACCCATTAGCAATCAGTGTACCAATATAGGGGGTTACAAACAGAAAGTTATTACAGCTGCCTATAAAGGGTCAGACAAATTGGTCCAAAAGTTAACTGTCTTTTCTGTAACAGAGCTATGGGGAGGGCATATATCAGAGCAACTAGGGAGCAAGACACCCCCTAAACAACTCACCTTTCCTGCCTTTAGGAGGTGCTTTAAAACACGGAGGTTTCATTTCTGTACATTTTGCCAGTATTCATGAACTTCCATTACATGATAAATATATCTAATCCCCTTGACGTGAACCCTAAAAAGACTG
Organism: Ascaphus truei; assembly: GCF_040206685.1. Taxonomy (NCBI): domain Eukaryota; kingdom Metazoa; phylum Chordata; class Amphibia; order Anura; family Ascaphidae; genus Ascaphus; species Ascaphus truei. Next base: position 58,729,770 of record NC_134486.1, on the reverse strand, counting down.
TTGATAGTGTTATTGCAGAATGAAGGGTCAAGTCAACCCAAAAATGTATTTGGTGCAGCACGGGTGTTTCATTATACGTTATAGGTTACAAAATGGGTTATTTTCTCAGTATGGCTATTATACATAATATTAAACGAATAATTGATATTTACTAACGCATGTTATAAATAAAAAATACACAATTCTACTGTAATTTCAATTGTATCAATCAGGTATTCAACATGAGGGATGGGTAAAAAATAATTTCAAACAACAAATTATACATCATATGCGTGAAGGATGCACATTTTTCAGAAGGTTTTATTTCTTTTCAGCACTGAAATTTTGTTGCACAAAAAAACATCAAAATAAAATCTTAGTACACAGGCCCCATTGCCTACGAGAGGGGAGGCGAGGTCATACTCACCAGTTTTACAAGTTCAGGACATCATGCTAATTAGATGCACATACTGTAGTCTCCTTGGAGAGCGAGTGTCGCATGGGAATTCCTGGAGACTGCACCAGTATAGCAAAAATCCAGTGTATGCAATATTACTTTGTTTTGCTATTCACATGAGGCCACAAATAGGAGAGTGTCAGAGTTCTTATTGTTAATCCCTCTTTAAATCCATTCATACATTTTAATGTGACATGATCTATCAATGAGCAATTCTATAGGTTTAAGGAATACACCGTGTTTTCTATTATTTGTTTTATTTGAGCCACTTGATTTTACTTGGTATTAAAAAATGTGTTCCCTATACAATTGTCATGATTTTATACACCTCGCCTCTTTGCTAAGCGAAATAGCCTTATTTTTTTCAGTGATATCATATGTAAAGTTCTATTATCATACATTGATATTATTTATTATTCTTGTAATGCGCTCTTCTCTGCATCTTTTCTTATAGGTGTTTATGCCCAGATCAAAACTGGAGCAATTGTAGAGAAGATAGTATTAAATGTAGCAAATAAAAATATCCTATGACTTTGGATGGATTGAAAAATTCTCTTTGATACATCTGAGAAGTTGTTTTACCCAGAATTGCACAAGTGGAGGTGACCGAACACTGATTAAAAATGATGCTGTGTAATGTATCTTATTTTCAAATAATTATTGAATTCTTTCTATCCTAACAATCTGCTGACTCTTGACGCTCTGCATTGCACAAATTTCCCCAGCAAACTTTTCACATCTACCCTTTGGGTTATAGCAGTGAGAATTCAAATCCCATATTTGCATATCTACTGTACATTTTGGATTGTTGTATCTAATTTTTTTAAATTGTATTATTTTTCCAAATATAGCTTGAACTAGAAGTTACATTTTTCATAAACATTTTCTAGATGGAATAAAAAAATGTTTTTTTCTAAAAACAATTTAGATGCTGTATTAAGTATATAGAAACGCTGAATAGTTCCGGCTTTGACCATTCAAAGGAAAGTCAAGTATTAGATATCAGTGCGATGATAACATCTGAGTCCTGCGTGTTCTATATGTTTCTTCTCTCAAAAGTGTCTTTATATAACAAATTAGTCATAAGCAATGTATGACTCCTGTGGGTTTCTGAGTTCAGAGTTTTCAAAATGTATAGATAAATATTAGGCAAAAATATCTAAAGTATGTCATGAAAGCGGATTATGTAAAGTAGAGACAATGGTCACATCACTATACATTTACATCTTAAGGGCATATCTTCCTCTTTTCAGGGTTAGTAGCAGTGGGATACATTTCTAAAGCATGATCATAGTGTGTGAACCTAACAGCACAAAGAGATAAGGGAGTTCCCCTAACCCCAGGGGAAGGCTAGAGTGACAATTCAGTCAAGTTAGATGTATTGTCAAATTTTAGTACATGAGCTACTCAGCTGCACAAAAAACTGCACAAACACTGCTGTACAAGGGAAAGTGCTGTTCAGTTCCCTTGTATGAAAACAGTTCTGAAGGAAGACAGGTGAACCCTGTGGTTTAAAATAGCTGTTCTTCCAGCATGATGTAAAGGGGTACAGAGATCACTATAACAATACTGCCTGAAGTAATGGTATGTGGATTTGTTTTTAATACTTTTTACTACTGTATATGGTATGCAAAGTTTTTTCCTTAGTAATTTCTACGCACTCAAAATAGCTTATGTAAATGATATTGGCGTAGGTTTGTGCTCACTCTGTCAAAGATACACACATTATAAATATTATTTTTATTGAAGTACTTTCACATTTACAAGGTTGTGTATTCATCTTGAATCGTCTGTGTAATTCATTGCAATCCTTTTGTTATGCCAAGTGTCTCATCTAATCCATTCTTTGCTGGGTTTGATTAACACTTTGCATAAACAGTCAGAATAATGTTAAGGTTAAGGCAACAGATCATAATATTATCTTTTAGTCTAATCAAATGGTCCCAGTTTTGTTATCATTTGTTAATTAATTCTTCTTTTTTTTAAAACAGCTTTAATGTATTTATTGCATTGGTTGCTGTAATTAATGTATTTATTGCATTGGTTGCTGTAATTAATGTCTGAATTTAGAGGTATACAAATATAATCCCTATACACATAATTCATAACCTACAGTACGCCAATGTTTATTGACTATAAGTGATGATGAAGGGGAAGTCTTGGTAATAACCTTTTCTAGGTTTAATTTGTGGCATTGTCTAGTGTGCAATATTTTTCTCAGATAACATTTTCTAGTTTGTTTATTGAAATTAATTATTTAATAGAATGCAATGAAAGATAGTGGCATTTTTGCACACTACATTACTTTACTATTCATATGGCTACCTGGGGTTTTATTTTGTGCACATCATATAATACATAAGTGTTCGGCTTGCATTGCTAATGTAGGATTATTACTTCCCCCCTACAAATCATGTAATATGTATACAAACAATATACAACAAAGGATATAGATTATTCCCAAATAGCATAATCTGACCAGCAAAAAACTCTGGAGTGCAGAAAACAATACCTATAGGGACCAGAAAGAAAATGCTTTTAATGGTTTTATTTTGCAGCTTTATCACCCATAATACAGTAAGCAATAAATACTGCAAGCAAAAGGTCTGACTCCTCTTCCAACTGATGATGGTGGATGTCACAAGGTCACATAGAGGGAAATCTGAATTAAAATAAAGTGATTGTTAAATTACAATTTACCTGCAACCTAACTTTCACCAAGCATGATGCATTGGTAAGTATTTGCTGCACAAATGTACTGTATCTTCCTGCTTTGAATATTCGCATTGCATGGAGAGATGACACAAATAATCTTAACTAGGGATGTGCAAACTTTTTGTAAGAAGTTCGCAAAGTACAATCGCCGCAGCCTGAAATGTAAATTTTACTGGAGAGGGGAAGAGATGGAGGGACTGGCGTACCCCTTAACCTGTATAACACCCAGTACACTCATCTATACAACACATGGAGAGAAACCTGGGAATATACCTGAGATACCTGAGATACCTGAATTACCTGTGAAAAAATATGGTAAATATATTGAAATAATTGTAATTAGCATATTTTCTGGGTGTCTCAGGTGTGTTCACAAATGTCTCTCCACGTGTTGTATAGGATTTTTTCCCAGTGAAGTTCGAACTTTTGCTAAAACATTTTCTTTTTTATACCTAAAAACATTTTGTAAGTTTGAGTAAAACATATACGAAGCAAACTTGGGCAAGTTACGCACATCTCTAATCTTAACCCTTCTGCTGCCTGAGGGCCTTCGTAATGCGTTGACAGACCCTCTGGTAGCAAAAGAGTTAATTACCAACTGATTTGTGTTATTCTAGAATTTTTCTTAAACCTTTCCTTATTAATTCCCATACATGAAACCCATACAATACTGTAGATTTTCAAGTATTAGAGTTCAATTTCAAATGGTCTACTGTGTTGTAAAATGTTGCTATCCAACTCCATCTTTTTACAGATGAAGGGGCTTGGACATTATACTGCTGGGGATGTGCATTCCAAGGGAGCATTTACACTAACACAGGGGTGTTTATTCTGTTTTCCTTTGCACCCTGGGGTTTCCTGAGCAGTCACGGGGATTTCTTCAATAATGGCAAATATCTTACATAGTTACTGTACATAGGTACATAGTAGATGAGGTTGAAAAAGTACATATGTCCATCAGGATTCACCTATGCTAAATTTAGACAACAGATAGTTATACTATATTTGTATTTACAGTATTTTGATCCAGAGGAAACCAAACAAAAAAACCCCCAGTGAAACATCATCCAATGCTTGTCTCATAAGGGGTAAATGTAATTCCTTCCCATGTTTACTTATTTGGTATATCCATGTATACCTTTCCTTTCTTAAAATAAAGTGAAACTTCTTTGGTGGCACATACTAAATTTTGATGGGTAAAATCTCCTGCATGGGGACAAAACCCATCACCGATGTGACGTAGTGGGCTGCTGTTGGTTTTGCCTGTGCAGACGTGGCTGTCGCATGTGCTGTATGAGTGCGCATGTGCAGAAACAGGAATGAAAGGAAGTGACATAATGCGCATGCGCAGAAGTGAAGTATGGTGCATGCTCAGATGCGCCCATATGCTCATGTGCAAAGGCAGCCGTCGGCTCATGCGCATGTGCAGAGGTCAAGTCCACATGCGCATATATAAATATTCTTGCTAATGCATGCGCAGATGTTTACATTTGCATCTGCGCATGCGTGAAGGTCGCATGCGCAGAAGCGGTAGTACTATGCCGCACATACGTAGAAGCGGACATACTAGGCCACACACACACACACCACTGTTACTAGAGTAATTCCAAGTGAGTATAAATATAGAAGTGCAAATAGCAAACATTTTAGAAATGTACCATTTATAATAAAAAAAGGCAGAAGTGGAAAACATGCAAGGTGTGTAAACATATAACACATGATTTGTATATAGATTAAAATAATATGGTAACTGTAATGATTATTTAAAAAAAACAGGTGGTTTGTGCCGAGCACGCGCGTTCTAAGTCAAACTGTTACGCCGGTGCTGCCCGCAGACCAGACCCGTCCCCTGAGCTGAAGGGGGAAGTGGTAATACACGCACCCGCAGCAAAGGGAGCGTGTCTGGAGTGTGGTATAAAGCGTTGCCAGGCCAGGTGTAGTAAGGTAGACAATACTTGCCGGTACCGGTTGTAGAGATAGAGTGAAGAATGCCTTGCCGAAGTCAGAGAGTGGAGAGTGGAGATAGGTCGTAGTCCTAGCCGTGTTCAAGGGGTTACCAGAGTGAGCGTTGTCCAAGGAGTGCCGAGATCGAGAGCCAGAGGGGGTAGTCGTACAAGCCGCGTCAGAACCTGTGAAAACACTGAGATAATTCAGAAGTACTTCCATATAGAGACTATGTCGAGCAAAGACTGAGAGCAGAGAGGAGCTAGATAAAGCAGGAAGGTCCAATTAGGAACGGAGGCGGGACAGGAAGAGCTACAGGGAGACACTGCAGATTGGTGCAGGCATAACAGGCCAGGTGAGTCTTGTTAGTAACCTGAGTATGCCCGTGCAGTGTGCGGGGGCGGAGCCTGAGGTCCGGGGGACGGGAATAAGAGTGTGCAGACTGAGCGTGCTCCGTAACTCGTGTACACGTGTGAACCGAGCCAGTGGATGGTGCAGGTGTGCGTGCAGGAGGGCGTGGGCGCGCCCGGCGCTGAGCAGAAGAATCGCCGAGGGGAGTGATCCCGCGACGGCGGCAGGGGCGAGGAGCCGTGGAGGCCGGTAAGGCAGGATTGTTTTCTGTGTCCAGGGGCTCTCTGCGGGGAGGGAGTGCTCTGTGTGGGGAGCGAGGAGAACGCCGATTCCTGACAGTAACCCCCTCTTCAGGAACGGCCTCAGGACAGTCCAAGAACGGTTTCTCTGGAAACTTTTTCCTGAAGGATTTAAGAAGGGCCGGGGCATGAATGTCCTTTGAAGGTACCCAGGATCTCTCTTCAGGGCCAAAGCCCTTCCACTGCACCAAGAACTGGAGCTGAGCCCTGGAAAGGCGAGAATCCAAAAGAGAGTGAACTTCGTATTCCTCGTTATTTTGTACAGTAATGGGATCCGGTTTACGAGTCTGATCCGGAAAGAAGTGACTGGAGATAAATGGTTTTAAGAGGGACACATGAAAGACATTGGGAATCTTCATACTGGGTGGTAGTTGGAGTCAGAATGCCACAGGATTGATTTGTTCACAAATAGGGAAGGGACCCAGGAACTTAGGTGCCAGTTTAGGAGATGGTACCTTGAGGTGGATATTCCTAGAGGATAGCCATACCAGATCCCCTGGTTTGTAACTGGGCGCCGAACGGGGATATAGGAAAGGTGAAAATCGAATCGAGAAAAAAAAAGAGCCCAACGAGCCTGTCGTGGACCAAGGCGTCGAGCGTTCTCTATGTAAAGAAGGTTCTTGTGGTCCGTGAGAATAGTAAACGGCTCTTTCGACCCCTCTAGCAGGTGTCTCCACTCTTGAAGAGCCATCTTCACGGCCAGAAGTTCCCTGTTACCCACGTCATAGTTCCTCTCGGCAGACGAGAATTTTTTGGAAAAATAAGCACAGGGATGTAACTTATCTTGGGGCGTGGGTCTCTGGGAAAGAACGGCACCAGCGCCGCAATCAGAAGCGTCGACCTCCAGGACGAAGGGAAGTTCGATGTTGGGATGATGGAGAATAGGTGCGGATATAAAGGCTTCCTTGAGTGTCTCGAAGGCGGAGATGGCCTCGGATGACCAAGCAGAAGGATCAGCTCCTTTTTTGGTGAGCGCAGTGAGGGGTGCCACAATGGTGGAAAAACTCTGTATCAACTTACGATAGTAATTAGCGAACCCTAAAAAACATTGTATGGCCTTGAGAGAGTTGGGTCTTGGCCATTCAGTGACAGCTTGAAGTTTACCGGAGTCCATCATAAACCCCTCATCGGAAATGATATACCCCAGGAACGGAGTAGAGGTCGTATGAAAGGTGCACTTCTCCAGTTTGGCATACAAATGGTGTTCACGGAGACGGGAAAGGACATAGGAGGTGTGGCGTATATGGTCCTGAAGATCTTTGGAAAAAATCAGGATATCATCCAAGTATACAATAACAAAAATATTGAGTACCTTACGAAAGACGTCGTTGATGAAATCCTGGAAGACAGCGGGAGCATTACATAAGCCGAAAGGCATTACCAGATATTCGTAGTGTCCACTACGCGTGTTGAAGGCCGTCTTCCATTCATCCCCTTTCCTGATGCGCACCAGGTTATAGGCACCACGTAGATCCAACTTGGAAAAAATCTTGGCCCCCTGTAATTTATCGAACAGTTCGGTAAAAAGGGGAAGGGGGTAACGATTTTTAATAGTGATGTGGTTTAAACCCCTGTAGTCGATGCAAGGCCTCAACGACCCGTCCTTTTTCTTGACGAAGAAAAACCCAGCCCCTGCTGGGGAATTGGAGTGACGAATAAAGCCTTTCTTGAGATTCTCCTGGATATATTCATCCATAGCGTGAGATTCTGGTAACGACAAGGGGTAGGTCTTGGACTTGGGTAGGGAGTAACCTGGAACTAGATCGATCGGACAATCGTAAGTCCTGTGTGGCGGCAAGAGGTCTGACTGTACCTTATTGAAAACGTCCCGGAATTGATGGTAAACGGAAGGTAGAATAACTTCGGGAACAGAGGTATTGGCCAGCAGTTGATGAGTCTCGCCTGACCTCGGCCTCCAGGAAATGGGAGCGGAGGCAGTCCAGTCAATGAGAGGATTGTTAAGCTGTAGCCAAGGAAGACCAAGGGTGATGGGTATCCCAGGAGCGTGAATGGCATAGAGAACTAAGATCTCCTTGTGCAGATGTGAGGATAGAAGCAAGGGAGCCGTCTCTAAGGAGATGTGGGCCGGGGTAAGAGGACGTCCATCGATACCGATGAGTGCGATGGGAACCTTCTTTCTCACGAGTGGTATGCGGTTTAACCTGGCGAATTCAAGATCCACGAAGTTTCCTCCAGCTCCTGAGTCAATGAAAGCGGCGGTAGAAGTCTTGAACTTATCGCCTGAAAGGGAGACTGGAAATGTAAGTTTCTTAGGGAGTTCACCTTTAGAAAGGGGACGTGGAGACATTACACCCAGAGAGAGCCCCTCTGTACTCACTGGGTGTTCCCGTTTCCCGGACGTAGTGGACACTCCCGAACCAGATGTTCCATGGATCCGCAGTAGAAACACAATCCCACGGCGTGGCGGAACTGCCGTATCGGTGTGCGGATGCGTTGTACCCACAATTGCATTGGCTCTGGCAACTCCAGTGCAGGACGAAGAGGTATGGTAGCACTTGGGGAAGCAGGAGTGTTGCTGGGGGTACTGGAGAACGGAACTTGAAAGTTCTGAGCGGCGTACCTGGATACGTTGATCCACTCGGACAGCCAAATCAATGAGGACCTCCAATTGATCTGGCCTGGATTGGCGAGAGAGTTCATCCTTGATGGGATCTGCCAGGCCTTGCCAGAACATGGAGACGAGAGCCTCTTGTCCCCAGTTAGTCTCAGCTGCTAGAGTCCGGAATTCCACAGCATACTGCGTCACCATTCGCCGTCCCTGAGTGATCTGGAGGAGAGAAACAGATGCCATCTCCCGACGAGCAGGAGAATCGAATACTTGTTGAAACTCGGCTTTAAATGCCGGGTAATCTTGGGTAAGGTCAGAACGTCGCTCCCAAACCGGGGAAGCCCAAGCCAGGGCGCTGCCAGTGAGGAGGTTATAAATGTAGGCTACCTTCTTGCGATCAGAATTGTAGAGATGGGGGGCCATTTCAAACTGCACCTCACACTGGTTTAGGAAACCCCTACAATCTTGCGGTTCACCTGCATAAGGCTTGGGGGGAGGAATCCTTACATCTAAGCTGCTAACTGCACTTGCGGAGTGGGGGCTTACATCTAGCGGGGTCGCGGTCGGTACCCTGTCTGAGAGTACTGCGACTTGGCGTGTAAGTGCCACAATTTGATCCGCCATGGCCTGGTTTTGCTGAAGCAGATTGGAGAGAAACTGTTGAAGTTCGGTCTGGTCTGCGTCTTGTGGGCTCGACATAATGTTACGCCGGTGCTGCCTGCCGACCAGACCCGTCCCCTGAGCTGAAGGGGGAAGTGGTAATACACGCACCCGCAGCAAAAGGAGTGTGTCCGGAGTGTGGTATGAAGCGTTGCCAGGCCAGGTGTAGTAAGGTAGACAATACTTGCCGGTACCGGTTGTAGAGATAGAGTGAATGATGCCTTGTCGAAGTCAGGGAGTGGAGAGTGGAGATAGGTCGTAGTCCAAGCCGTGTTCAAGGGGTTACCAAAGTGAGTGTTGAGAATCCAGAAGTACTTCCATACAGAGACTATGTCGAGCAAAGACTGAGAGCAGAGAGGAGCTACTGCTGCGGCCGAGTTTATTCGAGCATTTGCCCGTTCTCGGCCGCAGCAGTAACCTGGCACGCGCCGGAGGGTGCCGGGCGCGCGCCGAAGCCTCGGAGGAGAGGCCCGCCGATCGGGGCTTCCCCCTCTCCTCACCGGGTCCGCCGGGTCCCCTGGAACGTCCCGCCGCCGTCCTCACATCCGCGCGACACCAGGGCTCCCTCGGGGAGCCCTGGGCACGCGTACAGGCGGCACAGGCACCCGATGACGCGTGACCGCGCATCAGTGATGCGCGGCACGCTGAGGGAGTGCGGCTCGCAAGCCGGGACATATCCCGGCTTGCGGAATGAGCCGTACTCAAATAAAGTGTGCCGCCTGTGTAAATAAAGCAGGAAGGTCCAATTAGGAACGGAGACGGGACAGGAAGAGCTACAGGGAGACACTGCAGATTGGTGCAGGCATAACAGGCCAGGTAAGTCTTGTTAGTAACCTGAGTATGCCCGTGCAGTGTGCGGGGGCGGAGCCTGAGGTCCGGGGGACGGGAATAAGAGTGTGCAGACTGAGCGTGCTCCGTAACTCGTGTACGCTTGTGAACCGAGCCAGTGGATGGTGCAGGTGTGCGTGCAGGAGGGCGTGGGCGCGCCCGGCGCTGAGCAGAGGAATCGCCGAGGGGAGTGATCCCGCGACGGCGGCAGGGGCGAGGAGCCGTGGAGGCCGGTAAGGCAGGATTTTTTTGTGTGTCCAGGGGCTCCCTGCGGGGAGGGAGTGCTCTGTGTGGGGAGCGAGGAGAACGCCGACTCCTGACACAAACTTCTTTGCGGTTTGTCACTGAAATTGTGTTTTGATTTTTATGATTTATATTGAATTGAATTTTGAGAATAATGGCATTTAGATACTTTACAATCCAAAATATATGTATCTTACTTTAGTTATCATAAGTCAATTATATTATGTATTTCAAGTGATAGTATGAACATTTCAACACAAAAAAAAATTAAAACAAATTATATTCTCAAATCTCTTTCATTGAATTAAAAACATCCCCATCACAAATAACATTTCTGTGACAAAACACAAAGAAGCTTCACATACAACGTGCGTGCTCAGCACACACAACTTGTTTTTGAAGATATCTATTGTATCGGCCATCACAGTGTCCATGGGCAATGAATTTCACATTTTAACTTCCGTTACTGTAAAGAACCCTTTCCTTTGTTGCTGGTGAAATCTCCTTTCCTCCAACCTTAAGGGATGACTGTGTTTGTTTGTGTAGCCCCGGTCTTAATTCAGCTCCAGAGACCCCCTCTGTAGCGTGCCGAGCGGTCAAGGGGGCCGCCGGAGGCAGCGACGGACCCGCCGGCATGGCACGAGGGTGGGGGCCAGTGCAGGGAGCGCTTGGAGCGGTCAGAGTCCCGGCGGCGCACCCGGCTAGCGGGGGCCACCATGACAGGTTGCACGAGCGTAGGAGGGATCGTGCATGCGCAGCATTATCTAGAGCATTACGGCAGCACTTAGGAAGTCGCGCGAGTGCAGGGACAGCAAGGGAGAGGTTGTGGCGGCCATTGGAGACTCGCGCATGCGCAGGGCAAGTGCGCACGCGGCCCCAATGCTATAGCAGCCTCCACGGGACTTCAACTCCCAGGAGGCATAGGGAGGCAGGCACCAGGTGCCTCATAGTGGCCAATGAGAGCCCGGGATTCCCTGGAGGAGGATATGGATACATTTCGCAGGCTTTGGAGCAGGCAGTTGGAGCTGGGAGCAGGAAGGGGAAGGAAGGGTGTAGGGAGCAAGTGGCTCCTGCACCAGGTAAGGATCCCCAAGTCCCAGGCAGGCCCCAATCCCCACCAGGGTAGTGGGTAAGTACTGAGGGACAGCCCCTAGGTTAGGGACTCTGCCCTTAGGTGTGTGAGGGTGCAGTCTTGTCAGTGTCACGGCTGGTAGTGCTGTGATCGCTGACAAGTAGGCACAGTGTGTGCAGTGTGTGCAGTGTGTTTGCTGCAGAGGTTAGGGAGAAGTTAGCCAGAGGGGACCCGGTGGGTACGGGAGAGGTAGTGTGGGTGCAGGGGGTCAGTGACCTACCTGCATAGGATAGGCTACCCCGTAGGCTCTAGGAGTTTCCCCTAAAGCCATCCAAGGTTGCTGTGCTGTAGGGACGGCCTATAGTACAGCGAGTGTCACGTTAGTTCACGGAGTCAGATAGGGACTCCATTGACGCTGCGTACCCATGCAGAAGGTTGGGCGCTGCTCTTCGTTGCGGTTGCAGAGGCCATCTTGTTGGGGTCTTTCCGGATGGTGGATCCTGGATGTCGGGCCGGAACTCGACGGATCCTTTACGAAGTAGTTGCAGATCCGAGCACTGGAGTGCTCGGCAGGTACTATGTCATCAAGTGCACCAACACCGGTCATCAGGCGCTGATCCCGCCACTGAGCGAGTGGTTACAAGACTGAGCCTATACCATATAGTACCATACATGGACACGGTGTGGAGCACGTGGTAGCGGGACTGAGACAGTACTCATTAAGAGGGTGGCTAAGCCACTACCGTTATAAGGACGGTACCAGTTATTAGGACATGTGTTATTGCTAATTGCATGTTAGAGTGATAAGGTTGCCATGCATTATCATATTACATAAAGTTGGTTGCATTACATATGTGTGTATGTATTTGTTGCCCAGGGGAATCTCACATCACGGGGATCCTGGGTAAGTGGAGGCGCTGCGCTAAGTAAATGTATGAGTGTTACACCAGGCTCCCAGCTAGCGGAGGCTCAGATCTCCTGGAGCCGCAGGTGTTGTACAGCGACCAGTAGTTCCTTTGGGGAGCGTCAGAAAAAGGGCTACATTTGTACTGCTCTTGGGATGAATAGTTATTTTGAAAGCTCCTTGGATTGACCCCGAATATATTTGTAACCCCTCTATTTCCACAGTGTATATGTGCTGTGGCAGGGCCGGAGTCTTTCCTCCCTTAGTACACTATTGTGTATATATTTACTGGTGCTTTATGACCCCATGGCAACCTTAACCCGGTGGCCCTTACTCTTAACGAAAACAATCTCTACTTAACACACTACAGGCATACCCCGGTTTAAGGACACTCACTTTAAGTACACTCGCGAGTAAGGACATATTCGCCCAATAGGCAAACGGCAGCTCGCGCATGCGCCTGATTGCACGTCCTGAACAGCAATACCGACTCCCTACCTGTACTGAAGCTGTGCGCAAGCGGGGAGACTATAGAGCCTGTTACAAATGCGTTATTTACATCAGTTAAGCACGTATATGACGATTGCAGTACAGTACATGCATCGATAAGTGGGAAAAAGGAAGTGCTTCACTTTAAGTACATTTTCGCTTTACATACAAGCTCTGGTCCCATTGCGTATGTTAATGCGGGGTATGCCTGTACATACAATAAACAAGGACGGTGCACTATTGCCCATTTTAATAGTCCCAGTGTCCAATGTAGAAGCCACTTAGGCCAATATTATTGCCAACACTGCATTGGAGCTCTTATCTCACATATTGGCGTGCAGCCGCGTTGCAGGCCTGTTAAAAGTTAAACATTTGTAAGTTGCGTGTGTAATTTGTAAAGGATTCTCAAGTTGCAGGAAAGAGCCTCCTGGCAGTCTGTTATCCGCTCACTCTTTAACATCCCAGCAAGTATCTCGATCTCTCTTACTGCGATCTCTTCTCTTCATACTGTAACGCAGTTCTCTTTGTGTGTAGGAGATGTGTTTCTGCAACTGTCTCTCACTTTCTCTCTCCTTGACTAGCAGTCTCCTACAAACCTCCTCTTTCACCATCTTTGAGTGTCAGGCTGTCTCTTAAGCCCTCTCACTGTCACCTGGGCTGTCTCTCTATGTGCCTCTCAGAGTGTCACTACCTATCTCTGTGTCTCTCAGACTGACAGTTGGACACCAGATTCTATCCATTTTTCTTCTTATCCAAGCCCATATCTCCTGCCATGTGTTGCCAGGCAGATCAGGAACAGTGTCACTTATTCCTTATCACACCATGTGATAGGTGGAGTAGATTCATTCTGTATTGTCCACAGTATATATATATATATTTGTAGCAAGGGCTACATATTTGTATATAATTTTCATATCCCCTCTTAGACGCCTCTTTTCTAATGTAAACAAATCTAAATTACTTACCCTCTCCTCATAAGTCAAATTTTATATCCCCTTTATTAATTGATGGCTCTTCTCTGTATTTTTTCTAGTTGCATAATGTCTTTTTATGGAGTGGTGCCCAAAACTGTACTCCATATTCAGGGTGTGGTCTTACTAATGCTTTCTAGAGGGGCATAATTATGCTTACTTCCCTTCAATCCTTTCCCTGTTTAATGCAAGATAAGATCTTATTTGCCTTTGCGGCTTCTGCACGCAGGGGCAGATTTCCCTATCGGTCGTTTGGGCTTGCCCCAGTGGGCTTGTGCTATGGGGAGTGGGGCAGGTACTGCTGTTAAAGAGGCCCTTCTTTCTTCCCCACAACGATTAAACTGATTGCCGGGGGAGAGTGTGGGGCCTCTGTAAAGGTCTGTTACCTTCTCCTGCAGCATTGCCCTCCTTTGCGATGTCACATCGCAATGTTTTGCCATAGGGAACATTACATCACATGGCATTGCGTTGTCATGTAACGCATCTCCACATGACGTCACAACGTTGAAAAAGGAGGGGGCCAAGGACGATAGTTGTCCGCAATCTGCCCCTGACTGCATGACATTGGGCACCATTGCTAAGCCTGCTGTCTACAAGAACTTCTAAATCCTTCTTCATCAAGGATTCTGCTAATTTTGCCCCATTTAATTTGTAAATTGCCTGTTTATTCTTGTTTCCCAGATGCATAACCCTACGTTTATCTATATTAAACCTCATCTGCCATTTACCTGCCCAAGTTTCCAGTCTATCTAAATAGTTCTGGAGAGAAATTACATCCTGCTCTGATTCTATGACCTTACACAATTTAGTATCATCAGCAAAGATGGAGACTTTGCTCTCTATGTCAACCTCAAGGTCATTAATAAACAAGTTAAAAACAGTGGTCCCAGTAACAATCCTTGAGGTACTCCACTTACAACTTTATCCCAACCTGAAAATGTTCCATATATGACAACTTTCTGTTGTCTATCCTTCAACCAGTTTTCAATCCATTTGCAAATACAGTAGGGCCCCACTAATACGGCAAGTTCCGTTCTATGGCCCCTCCGCAAAGCGAAAATCAGCAGAAAGCGAAACAGGCGATTTTCAGCGTCTCCTGCAGTCCCCCCTTCTGTGCATGTGCGACCTCCATTCTGCGCATGTGCGACCTCCGTTCTGTGCATGCGTGACCTCGGCAGCCCCCATTCTGCGCATGCACGACCTCGGCAGGGTCTGCACATGCGCAGCCATGGCGGCTTCCTTCTCGGTACCGACGGATCGTCGAGAAGCGAAACGCCGAGAAGCGGGGCTCGCCTTTATTTTTACCTACTCCAATGTTACTAAAAATAAAATACTTTTTATTTGAAATGTAGTAACAAAGGAGGGTGAGGGAGTAGGTGGCATGATACCTTTTATTGAACCAAGAAGTAGTTGAAATGTTACAAGATTTCGAACCTCTCAGGGTCCTTCATCAGGTTGGGCAGAAATACAGAAACCCAATATAATATACAGTGTATGTAAGAGGGATATCTGGTTACAATAGATGTAGTAAGGAAGTGTGAAATAGATAAGGTAGAAACAAATATCCTGGTGTGAAAATGAACATTAGAGACATACTGTAGAAGGCTATTCTCTTTTGAAATGCAAAAGCGGTCTAGACATTAAGGAGACGTGAGGGGGAGGGTGTGGGACAAGATAGTGAATGTGAAACAATATCTATCAAATAAAAACCAATATAACTATTTTATGTCTGGTGATCTATATATCAAATGTTGTCAGTGAATAGTGTAAATATACACTCACATACTGTATACATACATATGCTGCACATATACACCATACTGTACATACTATATATATATATATATATATATATATATATATATATATATATATATATACTTTTCTGATTGTTGATCTGTGCATGGCAATGTGCTCCTTTAGCATTCTTGTGGTTTTACCCACATAGAATAGTCCACAGGGGCACTTGATGAGGTACACCTCAGACTTTGACTCACATAAGGAAGTCCAAGATTTTAATGGAATTGCCGTTGTGCGGGTGGGCAAAAGATTTGCCCAAAATCATGTACTGGCAATTTACACAGCCATGACATTTAAATACCCTCACTGTTTTCTTTAGCCACAAGGATTTAACCGCATACCGTAGGATCAGACTGTGTTAATAAATCTCCCAAACTCTGACCCCTCTTATAGCAAAAGAGGGGAGGATTAGAGAAATGTTGACCCTTCTTTTTGTCGTTGGCTAGGATGTGCCAATTACTGGTCACACTGTCCTTGATTAGCTTGGACGCAGTACTGTAAGTGGTCACAATGTTGAATCGTGTATCCTTTTGCGGTCTGTCCACTGACGTCAACAGCTCCACTCTGGTGGCTGTTCTTGCTTTGGCTAGGGCAAGCAGTATCTAACCTTCATTGTATCCCCTATCGTGGAAGCAATCCGCCATTCTGTTTAGGGCGTCCTAAACCTCCATACGATTACTTGTATTCCTGCAAACTCTGATCACCTGGGAGTATATCAGCTCCTTCATAAGTGGTATGTGATGGGGACTTGTAGCCTGCAAACTCTGATAACCTGGGAGTATATCAGCTCCTTCATAAGTGGTATGTGATGGGGACTTGTAGCGTGGGATAGTATGTTCCTATCCGTAGGTTTACAGAAAATCCTCATGCACAGCATGTTATCTTGTTTGTACATCACGGTATCCAGGAAATAATCTCCTGTTTATTATAAGCATATGTGAACCATATGGTTGAAGGGATGTTATTGATATGGGAGATAAATTCCAGCAGTTGTTCCTCACCACCAACCCACACCATGAAGATGTCATCTATGTAGTGGGTGTAAATTTTGATACAGTCTGAGTGTTGGTTATTATGGAATATATATATATATATATATATATATATATATATATATATATATATATATATATATATATATATATATATGTATATATATATAACCAGTATATATATAGTGACAACTCAGCCACTTTGCAGGGTCTTTTCTCTCACATTAAGGCCAGAAACGTAGGGTTCGCTTATTAGGTTTATTAACAAAAGCTCACAAAACAGAACAGGAATGAAAACAAAATACTTACCTCCGTCTGGAGCACTAAATAATATACTTGTCAGTTCCTTAACTACAGATTGGAGAGCTAAACTCTTTACCAATACTTAATGCTTTTACCTGTGTAAGCGGCAACACCCGAAATCTTTCTCTGACCCTCTCAGGCTGTGGGCTTGGTCCAAACAACAGGCCCTGTATCCAGCAGGCCTGGGAACTGTTCCAACCAGTATCCTTGCTGGATGGGGTAAGGCTAAGTTCAGTCAGGCTGCTGTTTGTTTTTTAAAACCCCTACAATCAGCAGTTAACTGACACACCCTAGCTGTTTGCCTAGCTAGGAGTGTAATCTCCTGATCGCTGGAGTGCATGCATACTGTATGATCTCTCTAACGTAGACAGTCTGTGACTGTCACAATACAGCTGTATATACACACATACACTATATATAGGGGCGAGAAAACGTTTGTGAACCACTTAGGCTTCGGCCATAGTGCAGACTACGGCGTGAGCTACGTAGCTCACGCTGAAACAAACACTAGGACGGCAATGTAGTAGGGCATAATGCACGCATGCACATGCGCTACAGGGAAAGTGGTGCTTCACAATACAAACAGGTTTGTTTTGCAAGCGTGACACCGGGGAGGAGGAGGAGCGCGGAAGCTAGCGCGTCCTACTATGGACAACGCTTTAGGCTTTTCACACATTTCACATATTTCAAATCTAGAATGTTCTTAGATCTTAATCTAAGTCCTAATAATAGATAAAGATAACCTGATGAAACAAATTACACAAAAACATGATACTTTTTCAACATTTATTTATCCTCAAATGATTAAACATTCAATATCCATGTGTGAAAAAGTATGCAAAACTTTAGATTCCGTACCTGGTGGCCTTCCCTTAGCAGCAATAACTTCAACTAAGTGTTTCCTGTAACTGCTGGTCAGTCTCTCCCATCGGTTTTGAGGAATTTGTTTACCCATTCTTCCTTACAGAACTGCTTCAACTCTGTGACATTTCATGGCTTCCTTGCATGGACAGCTCGCTTCAGGTCCTGCCACAACATTTCGATGTTTAGGTCCGGACTTTGACTAGGCCATTCTAAAATACAGAATTTCTTCTTCTGCCCTGTAAGGGAGTGAAAAAGTTAACTCCCTTTGCAAGCATCAGGAGACTGTATGGGTATTCCTGCATGTGATATGTAAAACTCCTGATTGAACAGGGGATAAAAAGCAGGAAGTAGCTGCTTTTCAGTTTCCCTTTTGGAGTCTGTTGAGGAACACAGACTTAAAACCAGAGACAGAACATAAAACACAGACAGAGCTCAGTGCACATCCAGTGAAACTCATACACGGTACGGTGCCTAAATATATATGTATAAATATCTATTAAATAAAATGGTCTTTTAGTTTAACATTTTTGGCCAAAATTGTTGTAAGCCCCTGAGCCACTGCACGGCAGACCACATTTCCAAGTTTTTTTTCCCCCTAACACTAATATAAATTCTTAATAACCTGTGCAATACCAGGAAGAATGATTTATAATAAATCTGTCAATATTAGTTGCAAAGTTCTAAGTCTGATTGAAGCTTTTAATAACCTGTACATTACCAGGAAAAGCACTCTGTGTTAGATTTGTCACAACCATACTGCAAGCAAGCAAGTTCCCCTGAAAGTGGGAGATGCTATGGAGTGAGCTTTTAACCATTTAAATGTGGGAGGGGGTAAGCTTCAATTAGGTAGGATGTTGCCACCCTCCAATCAGCTAAGACTAGCTGAACAAGAATTGTAAAACATACTGGACACCTAACAAGCTCCTATTGAACCCCCAAAATAACCACAACATATATATAAGCATATGAGTGTCACAGAGGAGTGCTACTGAGCATGTCAATCTGCACTTCTGGTTGAGAACCTGTCTCTCTCAGGGGTAGAGATAACAAACTAAATTTGGGGTGTGCAGCTCCTTAAGTACAAGGGAAGCAGGCACCATGTCTGAAGCCCTGATTGGCCACACACAGGCATAGTCCCACCACCTCCCCTGTGACTCACTGTAGCTGCTGTGGGTGGGGAAAACCCATGATTACTTTTGGCAAGGGCTACTCTTAACAGGGCTTACTACCAGGAAGGGCAGACTGGTAGCCAGAAACCAGTCCTGGCTACGTTTAGTATTACATTTATTATAAACACTGATGTAGCTAACTTTATTACACCAGCTGGCGCATCACAGAGGGATATACACGACACACCAGTGGGAGAAGTTGCCATTTTGTTAATCAGCCACGGGTGAAAAAGAGGCTTATGTGCTAGTATGCCAGAGGTACAATAACATTAGCTACATCTGTATATATTATCTTTCTATTCAGCACCAGATAGTATGCATTGTTATAATGTAATGGAATGTTTCTGTGTTGTTAATTAAAAAAACCTCATCATCAAGTTTTTTGAAAAATAAATAAAATGAAAGCACAATTTTTTATACTGACATTAAAGCACATACTATATGTCTGTTTTTGCAAGAAACAATCCCCCATATTTGGTATTGTTTTGTAGATATGGAATTCCAATTAGGTTATGGGTATATTTTAATCGCTACTGTAGGTAAGAGAGTACTTGGTTATTTTTTTTAACTTTTTGGGACATTTTTTAGAGTGCTGAATATACGAATTTGGTCTGTATTTCAAATCTCTGCAAATGGGTTGCCAAACTTGCCAGCATCTACTTGTTTAAACTGGATAGCTCCTGGAAGCAGAACAAAATTGCCTTTTATTACTTGTCATTCTCCTATTTTGTGCCTTTTTTTTGGTTGAGAAGGCATTTACAACACACATCACGGCGAAATGCTCAATTAACTAGATTGGTCACCACTTGAGTCTAGGTGTAAAATTCATCTCTCCTGTCTTGCCTTCAAATACTTTCTGGGCAAGCTACCCGCCTATCTGAACAAGCTCCACACCCCTACCACATGCTGCACTTATCATCTGAGATCTGACTCCAAAAGACTGTTCATAGTCCAAAGGTTCAATAAAGTTCCGGCCGTTCCTCCTTCTCTTACCGTGCACCCCACAACTGAAACAGTCTACCGGAGACTCTCACATCCGCCACTTTGTAAGTGGTACTTTGCCCTTTTCACTCATTGTAACTATGTATTTGTAACCATGTATTTGTCATTATAACTCTGTGCCCAGGACATACTTGAAAACGAGAGGTAGCTATCAATGTATTACTTCCTGGTAAAACATTTTATAAATAAATATATAAATAAATAATAATTTGCTTTAATGTAAGGTCTATCAGTGAGCATTAGCAAAATGTTCTCATTTTCTCAACATTAGGTTAAATTGTATCAATGTCTCCTGACTTCAAAACTGGTGCAAAACATATAATAATGTTTATCAAAGAAAAATAATCAAATTGAAAGTAATGGAATTTATTCCTTTGGTGAGTCTGGTGAAACATTCCCCCCCCCCCCCCCCAGTTTTGCTCTCTGATTCAGAAGAGAGACTTAAATAGACTTAAATAGCTCCCACTTTGTCTTTCTGGACACTTTTTTGTTTTCACCTTTGAAAAATAACTTGAAAAAGAGTAAGAAATTGAATCTGACCTGTATCATGTGATGGGACTATTTTCATTCAATCAAAATTAATGTTCATAGATGCAGCTCAAGATAGTCACACATATTCCTTTTCCTTTGTAAGGTTGACACTTATTCTGTGGACATGGATGTGGATGACAGAATGTTCTGTTTTTGCAAGTAGGTATACAATCTTTTTATGATAAATTCTTTAGAAGTTGTATATGAACAATAACAACTAATTATTAGTTCTGGCCTTAGAGGAAAGTTTCATTGATGACATTGACACTATTTTAAACATTTTAATTGATTATAGAAATGTGGTCTCACCAGTGGTGTTTATTATTTTAGCATTTAGAAAGTATATGGTAAATAGTGAGCAATTAGTAATCCCAAAAAGGGGTGGTGCAGTGGGAACAATGAAGAAACCTATTCCCTCAAGGTTAACAACAAAACACAAATGGAGTTCCCAGCACTCATAAGTATAAAAGATGTCAGAACAAAATAATGCATTCAGAAAAGAGTATATACTGACAAGCAGAATAGATCATCTCTATACAGCAAGGCCAAGCACCAGTGGTACTTCCATAGAAATCCTCACAAAAAAAGGCTCCCAAGATATACTTAAGATAAATGCAATTTCCAGTGTTTTTCATTTGCTTGGCAAGTTCCAAAAACAAAATTCAGATATACAGCTCAATGGAGTCAGATCAATGAAAAGGATGCCTGTGGCCTGTTCATCCCCCAAAACATTGCACCCCTTATTTCATTATTTCTGTATTGCTTTTCCCCCTTTCCCCTTGATATATATATATATATATATATATATATATATATATATATATATATATATATATATATATATATATATATATATATATTCCCCCTTTTTTCCACACTTCTACTACCCCTTTTGGCACTTTTTTGGCCACATTTTTGTTTCCCTGGCAGATTCATTTAATTTGCTCCTCCACGTTGTGTTATCCACATCTTCCATTTTGTGGATAAGTACTATTTTTAATCACCATACTTTTCATGCATTGTCTATTTCTGTTAGTCATACGTTCCATGTGTTTTTTGCACTAGCCTTGCTGTATAGCGATGATCTATTCTGCTTGTCAGTAAATTCTCTTTTCTGAATGCATTATTTTGTTCTGACATCTTTTATACCTTTGAGTAACTCCGTTTACATTTTATTATGTGTTTCATAATTCAAGATATATTTGATAGCTTTTCAAATTTGGTTCCAATAGAACATTTCTGGACAGGGCAATGAAAAATACCTCACTAGTGGAAGTGGGGGCAATTAGGTTTGAAAATAATGCTTTTGATTAAGTAAGTGGAGCAGCACGTGTAAGAATATTTATTTTGCATTTCAGCAAATGAAAGCAACTGCAAAGAAAAAGGTCTGGCGTGTCATAAAGATGCAGAATGTATGAGTACCATGGAGGGAGATTACTTCTGCGTTTGCAAAGATGGATACACGGGAGATGGAGCAAAATGTATTGACATAGAGGAATGTGTAACCTCATTGCACCAGTGTCACCAACAAGGAATTTGTGTAAACACAGTAGGCAGCTACACATGTATGTGTAAGTCTGGTTACACAGGAAATGGAATTACCTGCAGTGATATAAATGAATGTCTGTCAGCCAATGGTGGGTGCCATGCTGATGCTCTTTGTACTAACACACCTGGTGATAAGAGTTGCCAGTGTAGGTCAGGATTCAATGGAAATGGCTTAACCTGCTCAGATATTGATGAATGTAAAAAACAAAACTTGTGCCATTGGAATGCTACATGTACCAATACACCTGGATCTTATGTTTGTACTTGTAATGCTGGATATAAAGGAAATGGAAACTACCTGTGCCTGGACCTGGACGAATGTTCTGATACTCCAGGACTTTGTTCAGCTGCATTTGGCTTTAAGGGATGCAAGAACTTACCAGGATCATACCAGTGTAGTTGTGCAGCTGGATACCAGTCTAATGAAAACAAGTGTGCAGATATTGATGAATGTGCCAACAAAATATGCAGTCCATTTGCCTCTTGTACCAACTTCCCAGGAACATATAGTTGCAGTTGTAAGGAAGGATTTAGTGGAAGTGGCTTGGCTTGTGTGGACATTAACGAATGTGCTTCAAATAATAAATGCCATTCTCAGGCAAACTGTCTTAATTTTCTAGGTAATTATAACTGTACATGCAGAGCTGGATTTTCAGGGAATGGATTCCTATGCTCTGACATAAATGAGTGTCTACAAACTAACATTTGCCCAGGAGAATCAAAATGTCTGAATACAGAAGGCTCATTTCGGTGTGAATGTGCTTCTGGCTTTATACTGAATGGGTCTAAATGTGCTGACATCGACGAATGCAAAAATAAAGTCTGTAGCGTGTATGCAACATGTGAGAATTTCCCGGGAAGTTTTACATGTTTCTGCAGAAATGGCTTTACAGGAAATGGAACCGTATGTATGGATATCAATGAGTGCATACAAAACAAGGGAGGCTGCCATGCTAATGGGGAATGCATCAACCTAGAAGGTTCCTATAGCTGCAGCTGTGGAAGAGGATACTCTGGGGATGGAGTTGTACAGTGCGAAGATATTGATGAATGCAAGAAGAATAATGGCAATTGCCTCTATGGAGCCCTTTGCTTGAATACACCTGGGACGTTTCGGTGTCAGTGTGCCACTGGATTTCAAGCTATGAACAATACATCCTGCGAAGATATTGATGAGTGTATTACTGTGAATGGAAATTGTCAACCTAACGAGCAATGTTTTAATACATTTGGATCATTTTATTGTCAGTGCAAATCTGGCTTCAGTAAGAATAATGGAGTTACTTGCAGTGACACAAATGAATGTCAAAGTGACCCATGCCATAAGCAGGCCACTTGCCTCAACACTTTTGGCTCATTTGATTGTAGCTGCCTCTTGGGGTTTGAAGGCAATGGATTTAACTGCACGGATGTAGATGAATGCAACAACACACTGGCTTGTCACCAAAATGCAGTTTGCTATAATCTACGAGGCAGCTACAGATGTGAGTGTTCACAGGGATTTACTGGCGATGGCTCTCTTTGTGAAGACGTAAATGAATGTACACTGAAAAATGACACGTGCATCAGAGACACTGTTTGCATTAACTCTATGGGTTCTTATGTTTGTTCATGTTTAAATGGAACTCTTGCACTGAATGGCAGCTGTGTTAAGCCAAGTCCAGCCTGTAAGCCTGCTTGCCATCATAGAGCTCTTTGTCATAATGTAGGCATTGACTTTAAGTGTGTATGTGATGTTGGATTTCAGGGGGATGGCTTCAGTTGTATTGACATTGATGAATGCCAAAGAAACATGTGCAAAGACAACACAACTGTATGTGTGAACACTCCAGGGTCATATAACTGCATCTGCAAGCCAGGTTTCAAACTTAACATATCACAGTGTTCAGGTAAGAAACGTATCAATTGCATTTGGTTTCTAAAACTCCCTTGAGTTCAGCAAACAATGTTTCTATAGGTACCTAAACATTATTCATATTTAAAGTTTATCTGACAGGGTTTTGGAAAAAGAAGGTACTGAGAAAGGAACTGTCCAGGAAAGTTGAGGGGTTTAATGGTAAAATAATATGCCCCTCTGTAACCCTACAAAACCTAACAATTTTATGATTTTAGATATTGAATCTTGAAACTCCAGGACAACAGAATTCTGAAATAAATCGTATAAATATACTATATGCGTAAATTCCTATGAATTGATTTGACATACAGTATTGTCTTCATTACTTTTGTAAGGAGGTTAAGACCCCTGACTGTTTTTTGCAGTCTTATTTCTAAAAATGAAGAACTGTGTTAAAGTTACCAGAAGCAACATATTGCTTAGGATTTATTTTCTGCTACAGTATATTGTTTTTATTAACCTTTATTCTTACCATGATTTGGACAGGAATCGCTAAGTTCAAGGCTACAAGAAGGATGCGTTCCTGACTGATAAAATTAAATATACAGTATACAAAGTTCTAAGGAGGATAATAATAGTTATATGTAACATAATTAAACACGACTGCTACAAGCATTTCATAATTAACTGTCTATTTCTAATCCCTTAGATATTGATGAATGTGACACAGACATTCAGGACTGCCACTCCTTAGCTGAATGTTTTAATACTATAGGCAGTTTTCAATGTGAATGTAAGAATGGATTCCATGGAAATGGAGTAAATTGCACAGGTAGGTTGTTGTACTATCTGTACCAATTCAAATTTGTTTTAGCTTTGCACAACATAATGAGCACACGTGATTCCATTGGTATGATGGAAACAAAACAATAGCCAGATTTCGATATCAAAATCCACGACCAAAGTACATTTCAAACTTAAATTTAATCATGTAATTTAAAACTATACAGTACTAAATTAATGTTTTTTTTTTCAAGAAAGAGACATAAAAATACAAAAACTCTGTTACCAAAGATAACATTTGGTTTCTTTATATGATGCTAAAAACTCAAGAGTACATCTACATGCCTCACACAGGCTTCCTATACCTATTTCAATCTTCAGAACACCACCCCATAAATAAACTGCAGTTATGCAGAATCTGGGCAAACGAACACAGAGTTTGCAGTCTTTGTTTTTTCTAAATCACATTTAAATAACCATCTCCCTAAAACGTTAAGTAACCACATATCTTCCTTAAATCAGGTTTGGATATGAAGTTATGTAAAGAGCCAGCAGACTCGCTCCATTACAGTTGTAGTACTTTCTAAATTCCAGCCTGGTTACCGGTTGTACATTGTGAAGCTTGTAGTGGAACAACAAATCAAAAACATAAACCTAATCTAGGTAAAATGTGACATAAACCCTTCATGTGCATTGTGTGCTCATTTTAATGCCCATACTCAAATCTGAAACTCTGTAGTTTAAACACAGTGTAATGTTTAATACACTGGAACAAGCTTAGAAAAACAGTGAGACGTGCAGACGCAGCTTTGACTCTCGTTGTCTTTACAGAAGCCTGTAGTATACTATAGTAGAGTTTTTTTTGTCATTTTTATACCCTCCAGTACATTATCATGTGTTGATTTGATGTATAAAAGAATCATTGTAAGGGGCGTGGCATCTTTTCCTGACATTTATTTTGGTAATAAATTATAGACATTGATGAATGCCAGAATCATAATGGAGGATGCCATCAATCAGCTACCTGTACAAATGCACCAGGAGGTTACTACTGCACGTGTCTCAGAGGTTTCATGGGAAACGGAATTGAATGCTGGGATTTTGATGAGTGCCAAGGCAACAAAAGCATCTGCAACAATCATTCACAATGCATAAACACGGAAAGTTCTTATCAGTGTGTGTGTAATAAAGGTTTCCGAGGTGATGGGATAAACTGCACCGATGCAGATGAATGTTCCGACATTCATGTTTGTGGCAAAAACTCGTACTGTGAAAACTCTTTCGGTTCTTTTTTTTGCTTTTGCCAGTCAGGATTTACACTTGCCCATGGTTCATGTATGGATATGGATGAATGCATTGACCAATCAATCTGCCATAAATATGCTGACTGCATAAACATAGATGGTTCTTTCCTTTGTGAGTGTAAAACGGGATTTTCTGGAAATGGGACCCATTGTGAAGACCTCCGTGAATGCACTTTCCAACCTCCTGTTTGTCCACAGAATTCTACTTGTTTTGACGGCATTGGATATTACTATTGTGATTGCTGGGAAGGTTATGAAAGAAACGGTACCACATGTCGGGATGCTGATGAGTGCTTAAACCCTTCCACCTGCAATCCAAATAGTATGTGCATTAACAGTCCTGGTTCATATTCTTGCCTCTGCATTGATGGTTTCACAAGAAATGGCACATTTTGTGAAGACATAGATGAATGTATACATACCCATAAATCAAACATCTGTCACTACGGATCCCAGTGTATTAACACAATTGGGTCATTCTTTTGTCAGTGTGATGTTGGCCTTCAAAGTAATGGGACCATGTGCATAGACATTGATGAATGTGCACTGAACATATCAAACTGCAGTTCTTTTTACAAATGTATTAACACCATCGGGTCATACGTATGTCAATGTAAGGAAGGATTAGTCAAAGATGATGACCAATGCATAGACATTAATGAATGTCTATACAATTACACTATTTGCCATGAAAGTGCCTCTTGCTTCAATACTCTTGGAACATATCTGTGTTCATGCCATTCTGGATTTACTGGAAATGGGAAAACATGTGAAGATATTGACGAGTGTCTCAGTAGCTCAATTTGTTCTGATAATATGGTGTGTATTAATGCACCAGGCTCCTACCATTGTTTTTGTGATAAAGGATACCATACAATAGCTAATAGTTGCATTGATATAGATGAATGTCTAAACAAAATGTTCTATTGTGGCTCTTCAGGTACATGTTTCAATGTGCCTGGCTCATATTTTTGTACATGCCCCGTAGGGTATGTTCAGAAAGCCAATACTTGCGTTGACATAGATGAATGTTCAAAGTATCAAATTCAAAACCATTGTCATCAGCAAGCACTGTGCATGAACACTCCAGGATCATATTTTTGCCTCTGTATTGATGGATTTATGTCAAGTGGAGACATTTGCACAGATATTGATGAATGTACAATTGGAAATGGTGGTTGTCATTCTGCAGCTCTATGTGTTAACATATTGGGAAGTTTCTACTGCAAATGCAAATCTGGATTCCGTGGAGATGGACTCACTTGTAATGATATTGATGAATGTGCCTCTTCTGATGTATGTCAGGAAGAATCTTACTGTGTCAACATTCCCGGGTCGTATGCGTGCACATGTGCTCAATATAGTAGCTGTCATCACAATTCAGCCAACGGTGTGTAAAAAAAATGTAGTTTTATTTTTCTATACATCTTTGATTTCAAATGAATAATTAACTAATTAATTTACATATAAGAACTCAGGTGAACACCACATTAATCGTATAATTATATTAATATTATTTAGTTGCCTGTTCAGAGTGATAACAGGCTCTGTGTGAGGAGCATAATGTACATTATAACAATGTGAATATGAATGTGGCGCATAAGAAGGCAAGTCAACATTATTTCAGACATATATTTTAGTTCATTTGTGTGACCTATAACATCAAACATGTACTAATTAATATAACACATCATACATTTTATTTTGTTTTATCATTATATCTGTTTATTGATGAGTGGGTTTTCTACACACTTCTGACTGTTGAAGACAAGTCAAAAATGGAAGCAACCATACCTATTTGTTGTTTGGTTGAATCTGATCATCCTTTTAAATGTGCAATCCATCCTAGCAATGGTAGTGATATGTGCAATGAATTAATTGAAAATCTTTTACTGCCCTTATGATGTACCCAGTATGTCACGAGGGCTTCCATGCACCAAATGCTAGTTTTCCGGGGCTGATTGGGTTTGGTGCTCCATTGGAGCAATGAACAGGATCGAATCACTGGAGGGATGGTTGCAATCACATAACTCTGGTGGCATTCAAGGGCTTCTGTACTTCTGAAAGCATAATTTCCATGCAGTATTCTTCTTAGTTAATGTTGAAGCCTAAATCATTATCTATCTATCTATCTATCTATCTATCTATCTATCTATCTATCTATCTATCTATCGCAAATGGAAATATTACTGTATGCTCATTTGCATGTCTTAGACAGGTCTGCAACCCCGCCTTTCACCATTATCACCCAGCACACAGTGATTCCACTGCAGCAAGGGATTCTGGTAAATGACATGCAAATGAGCACACAGTGCCACCTTTTGCTTCAAAACCATGTAACATGGTCCCCTGTAAGCTTATGCTTGCTGCATTTCACAGCTTTGAGCACAGCCTGGGTTTAGATGCATAGCCAGTAAACCCACCCACAGACAGCCGTTTTGACCTTAATGGGTCTCATCAGTGTGGGGTTGGTTATACTGGCTTTGCAAAATGAAGCTTAGGATAGGTTTCACCACACTTAGTTAAGTTATGGTGGGTAAAAAAAGTGACAAAAACCCTCCACAGTAAAGCATATAGCAAATGGAAATATTTGTATATATATATATATATATATATATATATATATATATATATATATATATAGATAGATATCTATATCTCAAATATGGACCCAAGCATGAAAGTTAGTTGCAACTGTGAAGGAAAGTGATGCTAAGATTTCATTTTGTACATCAATTTATGTCAGGTGACAGGAAATGTCATGTTATCAGCTAACCAAATTCAATAATAACCACAATTCCATGCAATACTTTGGAAGTGTAACCAAAAATAATCCATGGATCCTAAATAACAGTTATTCACTTCCATACATAATCAAACTTATAACCATAAGAGAGCAGGGGAAAACATGTTTCTCTCTCTTTTTCTTTTAACGAAGCATTGCCAAGTGCTCTGTAATTTTTATTAAACATTTTGCGTCAGTTTGGCAAACACATAATTAATAAAATGCATGTCTGAAATGTTGTAATGCACAGAAGACATCATAAAACTGCAAATCATAGAAAAATATTGATGGTATGTGTAGATTTTTACATCCTCTTCCGGTGCAGTTTTTATAAAGAGATAGCAGGCGAAGAGGTTTTAAAAAAAAGTAGCTGTTCTGTGCATCACATAAAAAAGGTCTGAATGTGTTAAACATTGGATAACCCCTATTTACACCATATCTTGCAAACGTGTACAGCTTTAATGCGTAGAAACCAGAAAGGGAAAGATTATTCCTACAATAAAATAAACCTATTTTCAATTCAATAAACAGTTAAAAAGTATTTTGGGAATTCATGGCTGATGAAAAGAATCACGAAAAGAATAGACTTTGCCAAAAGACAAGTGCACATTTCTTACTGGGAGAGCAAATTTGAAACGGATGTTTGTGAATATCTTGGTGTCCTTTTTTGTGACTGTTTGCAGCGTTAAAAAATAAATAAAAAAATTTGCTTTGGGAATCAACAAATAGCAGAAAGTTCAAATGCCTTTTCACTAATTGATTTCTGTTTTTACCTTGCATGTGACTTGATTCCAACAGAACATCTGCTTTATCCATACGGAGGAAATGTTGGCGATATAAGAATTCCAGCAATGAGCAAAGATGTGAATTCACCATTTATCATACCAACCATGGGATTCCCCTTCCTCGGTCATACCTATGACAAAATTTATGTAAGTACTGTTAACATATTAATATTATTATTATATCAATGCAATGTTTTTATTAAGCGGTGCAAACATTTTGAGATTGCAGTAATATTTCACCAACCATTAACATAGAGTTTCATTCTATGACCCAATAGCCTTCCCATAACCAGCGGTTGGGTTCTCCTCTCCATGTTAGCAGATGAGAGATGAATCAGACCATGCATTGTAGTATGGCTGCTGCCTGGGTTAAAGCTAAGTTGCTCCCCTTTATTTTCAATCTGTCCACAATATATTTATAATAGTTCTTTTGACACTTCTGCATATTTGGCCTTACATTTATGGAAAACACATATACAATTCCAGCGCTGCCCCCAAATTGGTTTGCAATTTATTAGTGAGATTTCTACAAGACTAATAATAAAGGAGATATTTAGTTGCATCTTTTGATCAAAAAAAAAATTCAAGCCGGCTAAACCCCATCAAGGTAAACTCCAGTTTAGCAGGTACCTATACTAAATGAATACTTGGGAGACAAAAGAACCCCAATGGAGAGCACTCAAACAGATGCACAATATACAAAGAACAGGAAAGGGGGTGTGTGCAATGATGTGTGAAGTGTATACGTTAAAAACAATTTATTAGAGTCATAACTCAGATTAAAATAAATAGGACGCTAAGTACCAGGGTGATTGAGACTCAAATGAGCCAAAAAAGCGCAGCGAAAGTAAAAAATACCAGGTCTCAAGTGTATAGTGTGGGCTACTACCCTTGATGATATGTGCAGGGTAGAGCCAGATGTAGTAAACACCCACTGGAGTCTGTGTCAATTAGTAGTTTGTCACAGGTATAGCCACCTGTGGCTGTCAGTTATCTGGCCTAAAGGTAGTAGTGAGTGGTGTTATATATACCAGGTCGCAAGGTATATAAAGGTAAGTATATCAGGTAAGTATTCACCATATACTGGACACCTAACAAGCTCCTATTGAACCCCCAAACTAATATTGACAGATTTACTATAAATCATTCTTCCTGTTATTACACAGGTTATTAAGAATTTATATTAGCGTTAGGGACCCCTGAATTGTGGTCTGCCGTGAAGTTGGCTCAGGGGCTTACAACAATTTTGGCCAAAAATGTCAAACTAAAAGACCATTTTACTTAATAGATATTTATACATATATATTTAGGCACTGTACCGTGTATGAGTTTCACTGGATGTGCTAAAACTGAGCTTTGTCTGTGTTTTATGTTCTGTCTCTGGTTTTAAGTATTCACCATAGTAAACTCTCACAGGGACAGACTACGATCACCAATAATAAGGTAATCCAGGTCAGCAGGTCGCTGCTATAATCCCTGGGTGGTGCTGCTAGATCAAGGCAGAACATAGCAGTGTTAAAGCACTCACACACACTCACTGAATTCTACCTTCACGCAGATATCTTGAAGGGTGTATCTGCTATAAGCAAGTGACCATGGGTCCAGTAGGTAGAAAAAAATGGTAGTACACAAGTAGTGTCTACATACACTCAAAGGCAATAAAAACAACGAGAGAAGCTGGTAGCATAAAAAGGCAGGAACCGTGGTACTGCTGGGTAGCTGTACACACGTTGGCTATTGCTTACTGTCTCAATGCACACCACGATTACTGCTCAAATAAACTCATTGCAAGCTCAATGCTTCAAACAAACTCTCTGTTAGGGAGTTAGTGTGGGTTCAGGACGCGCTCCGATCACGAGCGTTAGTCCCGCCCCCTTGACGGCAGTGACATCATTACGTCGTGGCAAAGATGCATAACTACAGGATAAAAAAAAAAGAGAACAAGAGTTGAAAAGCTTCAAACACTAATATGGCTACACACACCCAAATAAAACTCATATATCTAAATGTCAAGGGTCTCAATCTAATGGACAAAGAAGACTAGCCATATGAACGTTTAAAAAGCTCAATGGAGATATTGTGTTTCTCCAAGAGACTCACTTTGACACACAGAATCCCCTGAACACCTTCAGAGGTATCTATCCAACAGCATTTTACGCCTCATATACTAGTAAGAAAAGAGGAGTAGCGATATTAATCAAGCATGAAATTCCATTCCAAACACAGCCAGTTACAAGGGACCCTGAGGGTAGATTTCTGATCATTCAAGGCCTTCTTTCAGGCGTGAAAGTGATCCTAATAAACCTTTATGCCCCAAATGACCTACAGATAGAATTTTTCAGAAACACTTTAGAAAATATCAGAGACAACCAATCAAAATCAATGATAGTTGGTGGAGAGTTTAACATTGGGCAGGTTCCTGACAGGACTGCCCTGACTGATCAAAAATACCCAAGGGCAACTCAAAACACAGCCAAGAAATTCAGAGCAATAATGGAAGAGTTGTCCTTATTTGACACCTGGCGCTGGAAGCACCAGGGACAGAGAGATTAATCCTTTTATTCAACACTGCACAATTCATATTCCAGGATGGACCATATATTTCTATCAACAAATATGATAGATGGAAGTGGCACATGTAAATATGGGCCCAATAACATGGTCAGACCATGCCCCAGTAGAACTAACATTCCTTCCCCCATTTGGCAGACCAAGATATTACCAATGGAGGTTTAATGACTCCCTGCTGAACCACTCAGAAACTGATAAACCAATAGGTGACTCGATAGAATTCTTTTTCCAAATAAATAAAGGTTCAGTGGAAGCTACAGCCATATTATAGGAGGCCCACAAGGCTACAATAAGGGAACAACTGGTCTCAATAGCATCATACAGGAAGAGAGTTCAAAACTAGATACAGAAAGAGCTGACAGATCAAATTAGATCATGTGACGCCGGCACCCCATACCAGGGCCTGTAACTCGGGAAGCAGGGGTCTCTAAGGCTGAAATGAATGTGGTTCAGCTCCGGAGACCCCCTGCTTCAATACTGTTGTATTAAAATAAAATAAAAACAGTGTGATCGCCTGTAAGAGTTGTGCAGGCAGATCGCATGGGCAGAACCTAGAAAGATACAGAGCCAAAGACACTGCTATCCCAAGTGGCATGGCAGTTTCCTACCTTACGGTTTCTTACTTGCGATAACTCTTTCTGAATACCCGGTATACAAACCAGACGCGACCGCGAGGCTGAGGTAGGGAATTGTATAAACGAAAACCCACAACTGCGAGGCCGCGCCTAGAGTGTAGATTGGTCTTGCAAGCCGGATCAGGAGGATAGAAGGTAGAGTGGTCGTTTATACTTGCCGGGTCTGGATAGGAGAGTAGTGGATCGTTGGGGTACTTTGCCAAGGTCAGGATTGGAGAGTTGAGAATGGTCGTTCGTAAGCCAGATCAGGAGAGGAGTGATGCGGAGTCCAATAACGAAGCAGGAGACAGCAACAGCAGTGACAAGGCAGGATGCAGCAGGATACAAGGCAGGAATGCAGCAAGGCACAGCATCACATAAGGTTATGCTCAGCAATGTGTGAATGAGCAAGGCAGCTATTTAAAGAAGCCATCAACCAATGAAGAGGCAGAGCACAAGAGGGAATCCTATAGGCTGCTGGATCCCACAGGTGTGCCCTATGACACAGCCTGATTAGAAGGGGAGGCGGAGCTACGTGTCGCGTGCGTTGCTGACGTGGAGGGCTGGCGACCTGGTCGCGCGTCACTTACACACCGCGTGTTCCTCCGCAGAGTGTGCCCGATTGGAGGCGGTACCGATCGCGCATCGATCTGCGCGCGTCACTGGGGTCAGGGGGCGGAGTCCGGAATGCGCGTCACTCCCGCGCCGGGCCTGCCTGTCACGGGGGCGGAGACTGGGAAGGAGCTTAGACTGCGAGCGCATGCGTGTAACCGGTCCATGAGATTGCGCATCCTGGGCGTCTGTCATGGCAGTGGTACTCAGGTGATGAGAAGGTCTCCAGCCGCCAGAATAGCGAATCCTCACAATTTCTCATAAGGCTCTTTGCTAATCAATGCGTACAGTAAAAGCATTAGTGTGACGAAAGAGGAAGTTCCATTTACTTTATCCAATCAGGGCCAGGCTTCTTGCCCAGAGACAGAACAGCGCTAGTAAGAGACGGAGCGAACGCGTTCTCGCTGCTTAGTACGATCGGAGTCCCACATTGTACTCATATCTTTGTTTCCTTAGTGTTGGTGGCTGGCAAACTGATTCCCCACCACTGAACCTACTAGAAATCCATTGTGCTTCTGACTCAATAAAGTAATGCACTGTAGTGGGGTGTGGGGATAAATAAAACTTTTGTTATCGTCTTACTTTTTCATGAATGTGGAATATTACATAACTCCGTCTCGTTTTTGCCATCCCAATGTCCCGTTTTTGTCTCAAGGAAATATGGTCAGCCTATGAATACGTAATAACACAAATGTCAGACCAATAGGTAGGATCATACCAAAATGTTCGATTTGGTAGTGATAACATCGAAGCTACTAGAATAAGCCCAATAGACACTCACCACTTCTTCAGGTGTGAGTGAAGTTTAGACTGATACTGAGGTATATTATATCTTTTTGATAGTTGGAAAATTGGTAAGAACCAGAATAGAGGGGACAGACATCTCCAAAAAACTATTTAACAAAACAGAACTAGGTGAGCTGAGACCTACCCCAATAACGGAATGTATCAGTAACACTATAATTCAATACCTTTATGAAGTACTAGCTGGTATACCCGGCGATGCCCGGG
The DNA here is from genome assembly GCF_040206685.1 of Ascaphus truei. Taxonomy (NCBI): domain Eukaryota; kingdom Metazoa; phylum Chordata; class Amphibia; order Anura; family Ascaphidae; genus Ascaphus; species Ascaphus truei. The sequence continues at coordinate 58,695,778 of NC_134486.1, read as the reverse complement.
CGTGGAAGGGCAGGGGGCATGGAGTGGAAGGGCGGGGGGGGGGCCAAGGGGCGTGGAAGGGCGGGGGCGGCCAAGGGGCGTGGAAGGGCGGGGAGGGCAAAGGGCAGGGGGGCAAAGAGCAGGGAGGGGCAAAGGGCAGGGAGGGGCGGGGGGGGGGGCAAAAGGCAGGGAGGGGTGGGGGGGACAAAGGGCAGGGAGGGGGGGCAAAGGGCAGGGAGGGGGGGGCAAAGGGCAGGGAGGGGGGGCAAAGGGCAGGGAGGGGGGGCAAAGGGCAGGGAGGGGGGGGCAAAGGGCAGGGAGGGGGGGCAAAGGGCAGGGAGGGGCGGGTGGGGGGGCAAAGGGCAGGAAGGGGCGGGGGGGCAAAGGGCAGGGAGGGACGGGGGGGCAAAGGGCAGGGAGGGGTGGGGGGGGGCAAAGGGCAGGGAGGGGTGGGGGGGGGCAAAAGGCAGGGAGGGGTGGGGGGGGGACAAAGGGCAGGGAGGGGGGGGCAAAGGGCAGGGAGGGGGGGGGCAAAGGGCAGGGAGGGGGGGGGCAAAGGGCAGGGAGGGGGGGGGGCAAAGGGCAGGGAGGGGGGGCAAAGGGCAGGGAGGGGCGGGGGGGAAAAGGGCAGGGAGGGGCGGGGGGGGCAAAGGGCAGGGAGGGGTGGGCAAAGGGCAGGGAGGGGCAAAGGACAGGGAGGGGCGGGGGAGCAAAGGGCAGGGAGGGGCGGGGGGGGCAAAGGGCAGGGAGGGGGGGGCAAAGGGCAGGGAGGGGGGACAAAGGGCAGGGAGGGGCGGGGCAAAGGGCAGGGAGGGGCGGGGGGGGCAAAGGGCAGGGAGGGGGGGTGGGGGCAAAGGGCAGGGAGGGGTGGGGGGGCAAAGGGCAGGGAGTGGTGGGGGGGGGGGCAAAGGGCAGGGAGGGGTGGGGGGGGCAAAGGGCAGGGAGGGGCGGGGGGGCAAAGGGCAGGGAGGGGCAGAGGGCAGGGAGGGGCGGGGGGGCAAAGGGCAGGGAGGGGCACTGGGGCAAAGGGCAGGCAGGGGCAGGGGGGGGCAAAAGGCAGGGAGGGGCGGGGGGGGAAAAAGGCAGGGAGGGGCGGGGGGCAAAGGGCAGGGAGGGGCAGGGAGGGGCAAAGGGCAGGGAGGGGCAGGGAGGGGCAGGGAGGGGCAAAGGGCAGGGAGGGGCAAAGGGCAGGGAGGGGCAAAGGGCAGGGAGGGGCAGGGGGCAAAGGACAGGGAGGGGCAAGGGGGCAGGGTGGGAGGGGGACAGGGAGGGGCAAGGGGGCAGGGAGGGAGGGGGACAGAGAGGGGCGAGGGGGCAGGGAGGGAGGGGGACAGGGAGGGGCGAGGGGGAAGGGAGGGAGGGGGACAGGGAGGGGCAAGGGGGCAGGGAGGGAGGGGGACAGGGAGGGGCGAGGGGGTAGGGAGGGAGGGGGGCAAGAGGGCAGGGAGGGGGCAGGGAGGGAGGGGGGCAAGAGGGCAGGGAGGGGGCAGGGAGGAGGGGGGAAAGAGGGCAGGGAGGGATGGGGGCAAGAGGGCAAAGGGCAGGGGGCAAAGGGCAGGGTAGCAAAGGGCAGGGGGGCAAAGGGCAGGGGGGCAAAGGGAAAAGGGCAGGGGGAGGGAGGGCAGTGTGGAAAAGGGCAGGGGCAAAGGGCAGGGGGAGGGAGGGCAGGGGGCAAAGGGCAGGGGGAGGGAGGGCAGGGGGCAAGGGGCAGGGGAGGGAGGGCAGGGGGCAAAGGGCAGGGGGAGGGAGGGCAGGGGGCAAAGGGCAGGGGGAGGGAGGGCAGGGGGCAAAGGGCAGGGGGAGGGAGGGCAGGGGCAAGGGGCAGGGGAGGGAGGGCAGGGGCAAAGGGCAGGGGGAGGGAGGGCAGGGGGCAAAGGGCAGGGGGAGGAGGGCAGGGGGGGCAAAGGCAGGGGGGGGAGGGCAGGGGGGGCAAAGGGCAGGGGGAGGGAGGGCAGGGGGAGGGTGGACAGGGGGGGCAAAGGGCAGGGGAAGGGTGGGCAGGGGGGGGCAAAAGGCAGGGGGAGGGAGGGCAAAGGGCAGGGGGGCCAGGGGGGGCAAAGGGCAGGGGGAGGGAGGAAGGGGGCAAAGGGCAGGGGGAGGGAGGGCAGGGGGGCAAAGGGCAGGGGGAGGGAGGGCAGGGGGGGGCAAAGGGCAGGGGGAGGGATGGCAGGGGGGCAAAGGGCAGGGAGGGGCAAAGGGCAGGGAGGGGCGGGGGGGCTAAGGGCAGGGAGGGGCGGGGGGGCTAAGGACAGGGAGGGCAAGAGGGCAGGGAGGGGCGGGGGGCTAAGGACAGGGAGGGGCAAGAGGGCAGGGAGGGGGCAGGGAGGGGGGGCAAGAGGGCAGGGAGGGGGGGCAAGAGGGCAGGAGGGGCAGGGAGGGAGGGGGGCGAGGGGGCAGGGAGGGAGGGGGCAAGAGGGCAAAGGGCAGGGGGGCAAAGGGCGGGGTGGCAAAGGGCAGAGAGGCAAAGGGCAAAGGGGCAATGTTCAGGGGGCAAAGGGGAAAAGGGCAGGGGGAGGGAGGGCAGGGGGGAAAAGGGCAGGGGGAGGGAGGGCAGGGGGGAAAAGGGCAGGGGGAGGGAGGGCACGGGGAGGGAGGGCAGGGGTCAAAGGGCAGGGGTCAAAGGGCAGGGGGAGGGAGGGCAGGGGGCAAAGGGCAGGGGGAGGGAGGGCAGGGGGGCAAAGTGCAGGGGGAGGGAGGGCAGGGCGCAAAGGGCAGGGGGAGGGAGGGCAGGGGGCAAAGGCAGGGGAGGGAGGGCAGGGGGCAAAGGGCAGTTTGAGGGAGGGCAGGGGGCAAAGGGCAGGGGGAAGGAGGGCAGGGGGCAAGGGCAGGGGGAGGGAGGGCAGGGGGCAAGGGCAGGGGAGGG